>NC_054557.1:20375219-20475219 GCF_017654505.1 Polyodon spathula | reverse complement strand
GATTAGTATATTACAGAGGAAATCTCTGTTCAGTTGTCTGTACCCTTCACAAATTCTGCTCCTTGATTAAGCTATGCGCTTTGTTGTTTCTTTCCTATCTTGATACCCCCGTACGTTTTCAGTCGTGAGCCCTTGTTCCCTCTCTTAAATAAATTCTATTCCTACTGGAAATTACCTTGTTGTGTGGTTTATGGTTTAGCTTTTGAATATGTAAATATAAAAACCCTAAACCAGCCAAATTCAAACGAGAGGTTAAACAACGTGAAATGAGTGTGTTTGAACATGTCTTGCAGCGTCGAAATGTGAAACTAGTGTCTTGATTAATTAGGTATAGTGGTTGGCATGAAAGCATATATATAAAAAAAATAAATAAAAAAATTGAAACCTAATCAACTTGTGAAAATGGAGTTGATAATTAGTTTAGTCTCAATTTAAGGCGTGCACACAGTGTGAATGCAGTCATTCTGGTTCTACCATAGAACAAATTAAATTTACATGCAACACAGCATACCAGATACCAGCAATACAACAGTTATGACATCAAGGTCCAGTTATAATATCTAATAGCTGTAGAGCTAAGTGTGTGGAGCCTTATGTAAAAATAATAAAAATAAAACTCCTCCCCCTTGCACTCTGTGCATGATGTTCTCAAAATGGAGAATGGAGGTTTGAGATTGAGTTTAAATTTTATTTTGATATATAAAATATTACAATGTGCTAAGCAGGCATGTGCTAGCCTCTCATGTGTTAAACTTCCTGATGCCTGAAGATTAAAACCCATCTAGGTGCTGCAGCTTTAATTTGCTGACAGAGTAGGTTTGGTGCTGTCAACGTAGCCCAGTTAACATTAGTCCACATTACTACAACCTATTGAAACTTCAATGAACTGGGCCCACGGTGCATTTCCAGAACCCCTTCCCAATACCCTGCCTGTAGTAGCCCACCTCATTGCATTATATTTATTTATATGTTTTTTATTTTTGGTTTATGTTTTGTATATAGTTTCTTTTTTCATCATTCCCCCCTCCCCCTTCTCAATTTTTTTTTTCAATGTTTCTTTGGTCCCTTCCCATTTTCCTCCTCGTTCCTCTATCCCTTCCCCCTCCACTCCTCTGCCCCCTTTCTCTCCTTTCCTTTGTTGTTCCGCTCCCAGCCAACAGGGGATGGTTGCCAGGAGCAACCTCTACAGTCGCTACATGAGCCGTGAAACCAGCGCACCATTGCCACGGAAACCCTTGAGCACGTCCAGGCAGCCAGGTAACATTGTTTACAGTATGTTCTCGACCTCTAGGCGTTTTGTAATGATATTTCTTTCTAGTGTCTGTTATCCTGATTTCATTATGTACATGAGTTTATTCTCCCAGGTCACAGTGTCACTGAGAACTGTAACAGGCAGCCCCCCCCCCCCCACACACCCCCACCCAAAATGAATTTATAAGCAAAAAAGGTACCAGATCTTATAATTAGGGAAGAGGGACAGCATTTTTGTTTCTAGACCTAATGTACTGACCTTGATTTGCAGTAGCTCCCATATATGCTTCATGTTCTCATCTGCTTGTGGATTGGATTTCCGTGCCTTATTGTTGGTGTCAGTAGTTGCATGCCCACCTTTGCCTAGCTGTGTTGTAACATAATCTTCAGGCGCCAGTGGTGGGCCCACTATTCTGATGAACATTAGCTGGTCAAAGCTGTAGTTTTTGCAGTTTGCGTTACAAAATGCTAGTCGTTTTCTTACTCCTAGACCTCGCATCCTAAAATGTAACGTTACAGTATACTTTTGTCAATCAGTTCCTGGAACAGGAAAGGTTTTTTTTTTATTTTTATTGTGCTTGTTATGTATATAAAGTTTTTTTTGCAGCCCAAAACAATTATAATTCTCCCCAGTCAGGCAAAAAGGTACAAGCTCTGGCACAAATGAACCCCTGAGCATGAGGATATATTTTTTGCCACATTGTTTTCTCTGCACTTATCTCTTAAAGAACTAATCATCTCATTGTGATGAAACTTTTTATGTATTCATTTTATTATTCATCTAGCCCATAATAACCTGTATAACCCTGAATGCTGGCGTCTGATTGGTTGGGTTAAAGAAAGCTATATCTTAGAAATCCAGTCCCCCTGAATTTCATTAAACTTTGCGTTTGCATCTGTTTAATCATTTGATGTACTGACTTTGTGCCTTCAGGGTTAGAGAAATATAAACAACGACAAATAGATGTGATTTTATGTGACTTTAAGTTTCTGGTATAACGAAAGAGTACTACTTGTTTAATCTGTTTGTAAAGATTTCTGTTACTATTTCAAGTTTCAGTAGCGTTGATGTCCTTATAATTCATTTTCACTGCCTTTTATAGTGATTTGATTTCATTTCTGCAGGTTTGATTGAAACTAATCAAGAACAGACCCAGACTACACCAGTTAACCCAGGCCAGACCCAGGTAACAGCAGTGAATTCAGACCCAGGGAAGCCTCAGACTGTGCCAGGGAGTGCTAGCCCAGGACAGGAGCAGACTGAGATACGGACTGAAAGGCAAACACAGGGGTGAGTTACAAATGAGAGGTCATCTGCTAGCCCTAGAATCTGTGACCTTAAGTAACCGTCAATTACTTGGAAAGTAAACTATGTCATGTTGTTACTTAGTTTGTGACCAAACAGGAACTTTCACAGTTGAAAGTGAACTGAGATATCGCTTGGTGAGCAGTTTAGAGCACAAACACGGAGCCAAAAAAGGAAAAACTAACGGCAAGATAACTAAACAGATAAAAGATTTATATGCATTGGAGCCATTTTAGGGTCATGTCTTTTGTTTTTATGACCTCTGTGGCAATTAAAATTTGCTAAATTTCAAAATATAAGAACATGCTGACTTTTGCATACTGGCAGTATTGCAATGCAGCACAGCACAACACACGCTCGATATATCACGGGTGTCAAGGGCCGCGATATAGCGAGAGACCCATAGAAAAACAAATAGGGTAACAAGTACTATACAACCACTCCCTCGTTTTATCAGGGTCGTCAGAGTCCAATATAAATCCTCTATGCAACTTGCTTTTTCTCATTTTTCGTCTAAAAAGCAGCACACCGTTTTAATTCGTACAGCGGAGGGGAATTGCTTCTCATCAACTTCAGTCTCCAGTTAATTTCATGAGTCTTCCTCTCCTTTCTCAAATGCACAAACCCGCCGCATTGAAAGAGTCAATTTCTAACATGGGAGGCTTGTTGATAGGGAACTGAAGTAACTGTAACACCTGTAAGTCGCCTGGGATAAAGGTGTCTGCAAAATAAATAATATCTGATGTTTTCCTATTGGTTCCAGGTCCCCTACTATAGCAAAGGTGCCACCACTGATTCTCCCAGCCACCAATCACCAGGACAGATTGACCGAGTCCCCTGACAAAAACCTTGAACCCCAGACCCCTGGAGCGCCCAGGTTAAATGAGCACGATGAGCCAGCAGACCGGGTCACCAAACTCCCACACCATCCTCTTGAGAGGTGCAGGGCCTGGCTGGACATCAGAAAGCCAACAGCTGTCGACACTGGGGTCCCACCCACGGAGCCCAGCTCCTGGACAGTGCTGGGGCTGCCCAATACTGCACAGTGGGTGCGGCGAAAGCAGGAGTTCAGGAGTACACGGCCCTGGTGAGGAACAGGGCTTTCTCAGGGCATTCAGAGAGAGGATACTACTGGGATATATCAATCTGAAACAGGCAAACTCTTTTAAATAGCTGTGTAGTCCCGGAAACACAAAGTTCTGAGTTATTACTGCTGTTTGTGCTACATTTCTTTCCAGAAGGAGAGAGCTGTGAAAATGGGCAGTGAATCTGTGGAGTTTTACAGGAGTTGCTCCTCTCTCAAGTAGGGCTGGACAAAAGGAGCATCTATCACCGTTCTGAGTTTATACTGGGCTTTTACTGCTGGAGCCCACTTTCCAGGACACTGCAGACACCTTTCTGATTTTATAGCTACCAGTGGTCAAAGTAAAAGATGTTTAAGGTACCTGATTGTCTGGGTAAAACTACTGGCAAACTGATGGAAGACAATATCTTGTACATTTCTGAAATAATAAATCATAAATCACTGTGAGGCATGTTATGAATTGTGTGTGTGCGTGTGTGTTTTATTTTTTCCAGTTCTGGGTTTGTATAAGTCGATTTTATAAGAACTACAAATTCACTGAGACAGCTAGGGCTCCTTTTAATTCACTGGGACAATTCAGTTCTCAAGAACTGAGAATGTGTGGTGGAAATCCAAAACAATAGAAAAGATCAACTCTCAGTTCATCCTTTAACATGGTATAAAGAATAACTCAAAGGTATGGGGGCCTCTACTGTACCATGTAAAGAAAAGTGTTCAAGTTCGTCTGGTTCGTTGACAGTGTATGCTTATTACACTGTTTGTCTAAGTCTTTCTATCCCTGAGCAAAACCAACTGTTACAAAATCTGAAATTTTGAGGAATAAAACGACAGCTTGAAGAAACCGAGAGCTACAGCGCTTGACTCCCAGTCATCACCGAGTTTCGATTTGACTTTTCAGTGTTCCCTTTTTCGTTCGGGGCTGAGAAACGTTTACCCCAGGTCTACAGGTTTTCCTCAAGGCTTGTCAATCACTGCTCTGCTTCCTCACCCAGTAAGTCCACGCCTTTGAATCTGCAGTATTTAGAGCCGATGTAAACTAGGTTTGTTAACTTAATTACGTTTGTCTTTATTTCAGGATGTTGGCAGGGCATATCCATATTGTGCATGTAGACATTAACAGATTACCACTGTTTTGCTTGCTTTTTGGTTACTTTATATAAGGTGCAGTAAAAAGCAAGAAAAGATGGATTTTAAACTTCTTGTTCTTTCTGCTTATTTTCAAGGTAATATACATTTTTTTGTATGTTAAATTATTTTAGGAACTAGGTTATTGCTCAAAATGGTTACCTAGGGGGTGTGTGTGTGGTGTGTGTTTTTTTTTTTTTTTTTTTTTTTTTTTTAAATAGACATCAGGTACTTGGTTCCAGATGCCTACCCGTGCCACATAGACTTGTCTGCCTAATGAAAGATAGCAAAATAAAATCACTTTGATGTGCTGAATGGGTGTAATGTGTGATGTATATTATTACATCCACACTGATAACATTGTGTCCAAGTCCGGTCTCCAACTTAACCAAAAGGAAGGAGAGCAACAAAGAGCAACAAGATTGATCCCAGAGCTTAAAGGAATGGGTTGTGAAGACGCATGAGGGAAGAGGGAAGCCTAGAGAAAAGAACAATAAGGGGAACGTAATTCAAGTCTTTAAGCAGTGGAAACAGGAGCGCTGTTGGAAATGAAGTGGAGACAGGCTCTGGGGGTAGGAGACACTTTACACAGAGAGTACTGAGGGTAAGGAATAGGTTACCTAGCCTCATTGTGGATGCGGAATCGTTGGGATCCTTTAAGACCCGACTTGACAAAGGTTTTTAGACCAATCAAGTTCTAGTAGGAACCAGACGATTGCTGGAGTTCTTATGTACTTTATATTCTTCATGCTACAATTTATGGTAATGAAACTTCACCAAAGGAAGCAAAAATGAAAAAAGATACAGTGTGTGTGTGTTGTTTCTCCAGTGTTTTACAGGACCATTGACTGTAACTACTGGATCGCAGAAATACCCAGAAAAATCAGTGCAGTGAAGGGGTCATGCGTGAATATCCCCTGTCACTTTGACTACCCTGGCCCCAGGCACCCTGCAAGAGATTTTGTTGGAATCTGGTACCATGGTTACTTCACCGCCATGGTTTACAACAGCAAAGACATCAATCTGGCCAATTCCAAGTTCAGGCACCGCACAAAACTGACTGGCTCGCTTGAAAGCAATAACTGCTCCCTCCAAATCATTAAACTAACTCCTGAAGACTCGCTCACATACATGTTCCGAGTAGAGATCAAGGACACTCAGAAGTATACTTACACACAGGTGACTTCTCAGCTGATAGTTTCAGGTAAGTGATTTGGAACAGCTTTAATTGTCCAGCGAACTCTTTCTTGGTGTTCACCTTAGTTCATCATATATACTGTAGGGCTGTCCTGTGAAGTTTGTGCTTACAGGCTGTCAACGATTTTGATCTCCAGAACATGTGCACTTGAAATGGGAAAAGGTTAATATCAGACCAGTTCTAAACATGTATTGTACATGTCTGTTACTAAGGGGGAAAAAAATGTGTTTAATGTTTCAAAATACTGGCAAAAATAAATAAAATAAACACAATTTCTTATGCTGACATTGCTTGGATAACGTTTGCAATATTGATTTGAAAATTCCAACTTCTTTCAGACACACGTTGTTGTATAGCATATCATGTAGGATGCATAGATATAATAATACTGAATGGAAATACCGCTTGCATTTATTTGGTGAAATGAAAAACATTACTGTAGAAGAGACCTCAAATGTTCACTCTACAGCTGCCCAAAGAGATAGACTTCCCCTAAACCTTATGGAAAGCGACACTGAAAACAAAAAGTGATAAAAAAAAAAAAAAATAATAAAAGCATTGCAAAAAAAAAAAAAGTGGTCATATTTAAGGCATATGAATTAGTCAAAGGATTTTTGTAAAACATAATACGGATTAGGAATACTCCTAAGTGATGAAATCAAAACAACAACGGTACATGGGGTTATGTGTCAAAGGACTCCAAATGGGACCTCAACATGAAATTGTTCACCCTACCTGTAGGTGTTAATAATAAAATAATAAAAGCATTGCAAAAAAAAAAAAAGTGCATATTTAAGGCATATGAATTAGTCAAAGGCTCATTAAATATAATCTCTTTAGGAATGATCCTAGTACTTTGAAATCAAAAGTTGCTTAACAATGTGTGCTTGTTTACTCAACTGCTTTTATTTCTGTTTTTCAGAGACTCCAGAGAAACCTCAAATGAATTGTCCGCTGACCCTAACTGAAGGTGTTAGTGTACCTATAGTCTGTACCATAAAATACACCTGTGTCAAAACCCCCCCTCAACTAATGTGGAGTTACAGTAAGGGCTCTATCAACACCATACACGAGCCAATGCTGGGCGGGGTGTGGGAAGTGAAATCAGTCCTCACCTTCATTCCTGCGTCCAAGGATCACTCCCAGATTCTTCAGTGTCGAGCTCTCTATTCGGATATCAATGATTTAATATCGCCAGGACCCAGCTGCAAGCTTAATGTGCAATGTAAGTGTTACATTTCCCAATGGGATGAACTGTAGTAAACCAGAGTCAAAACAGAACAGCAGCTGTAAGTGTAGGGGGTCAACAAAGGCTAAACAAAGTTGTTCCGCTCAACCAACCCTGACGCTGGAGGAAGGAACTGATAAACTGGGGCGCATTTCATCTTCCTTATGTTCTATATCTGGAACAACTTTATAGCTTGCACTCGGTAAAGTTCAGCTTCACACACATGCAGTTAGGTAGGCTATAGAAGAACACTGACGCTACGGCCACCCACAAAGCTCTTGCTGTGTTGGGCACTTTTACTCTAGCAAAACGGAATTATTCAAGTTTTGTAATGCACTCAGTCATTACAAAGACAGCGTTCTGTCTGCAAACCCCGCATTTCTACCTTTTAGTTCTTGTTTTTATTTTGTGAATTGTATCTACAGGAGTATTTTTTATAGCGGTGATTTGTTGAGTGACGTTCACTCCTTCAATCCCATATGGCTGCCTTTGAACCATTGTGATTTGATTCATGTACAGTCTCAAATCAAGTAATGAAGGTTTCACTGTATTATCATACTGTACAATGTCAATTTGAAGATGTCAGACTTTATCTGTTCATAATTCTTCCATTGTAATGTAGCCTTGCATATGTCAGTGAAATCATATTTTAGATTCTATATCTTTTTTGTTTTTCAATCAGATGCCCCCCAAAATCTTTCCATTCTTCTCAGAGGGTCTGCTGGTGGTATAAAAGAAGGAGGTCATGTTTCTCTGAGCTGTGTCAGTGACAGCAACCCTCCAGCTTTCACGTACAGTTGGTACAGAGTTATAAACAAGGACAATATACGTTTACAGGCAAAAACCATGGATATTACAGTGATGAATGTGACTAGTGAGGCGAGCGAATATTACTGCTCGGCACAAAATGATGTGGGAATTGGAACGTCTAAACCCATCCACTTGGTGGTTCAGTGTAAGTGTCAAATTGTCTTTTGCTTTACAGACACAACAAAGATCCCTGCACATATCAGTTCTAAACAAAAACTTCAAATATTTATCTTTCCCAATATGTTATTTTAATTAGATATACAAAAACTGCACCTGTTGTATGTCTCAAGTGCCATTAAGTTAAGTGACTGTCTAAGGGATTTAGTTAAAACCAATCTCCTAATGTTGGGAATACCTTAAGTTTCCTTCAAGTAAATGTCCGAACCCCTTCTCTCGCCAAGGTCTTCATGGGTTGTTGCTATTCCTTTCAAGTTTCATATCAGTACAACAAATAATCCCAGAGACACAGCGATAACAAATCCACCAATCAATATGACAGATTGTTGTTCATCACATAAAACACAATTCTTAGATTGGTGGTTGCTGATATACAGTAGTTTTCCCCCTATATCTACTGCTTTGCTCCTGTTGTGCAGTGTCCCTTTAGCAATTCTGCAGGTGGATTAAAAACTGTGTTTCCAGATCTCCAGGACAATCTGTTGTATTGACTCTAAACCTGAAATGTATAACAGCAATCTAGTTGTGATTTCTTAGTTTTTTTTTTGTTTGAGTGACCTTGACTTAAATCCATTATGGCTGCCTGGTTGGCATCTTGATTTGACTCATTTGCCATCCCCATCCAATCGCTCAGAAGTTTGCTGCAGTATCATCCTGTCCTTTTGAAGGATTTAAGGATTCCAAACCATATGTGTTTACAGTTCGTTCACGGGAAATTAACCCTTCAAATGTGATTTTTGGTGTCAAAGTGAAAAGAATATCTTACTATCTAACATGTATTATTATGTGTTTTTGTTTTTTTTATCAGATGCCCCCCGACATCTTTCTGTTGTTGTCAGTGGGTCTGCTAGTGGTATAAAAGAAGGAGGTCATGTTTCTCTGAGCTGTGTCAGTGACAGCAACCCTCCAGCTTTCACTTACAGTTGGTACAGAGTTATAAACAAGGACAATATACGGTTAATGGCAGAAACCATGGATATTACATTGATGAATGTGACTAGAGAGGAGAGCGAGTATTACTGCTCTGCACAAAATGATGTGGGAATTGGAACATCTAAACCCATCCACTTGGCTATACAATGTGAGTGTGAATTGCCTTTTCCGTGTTTGTTGTGCCAGGGTTCTTTTGCCCATAAAGCAAAGAGACTTGCACATATTTATTGTAAAGAAAAAGCAGTTCTTATACCACGTGTGGCAGGGTAAATGAACGCTCCCATGGTAGAGCTCTGTACTCTTGACAATAGAAGAACTGAGCAACAGCTGTGATTTTGACCCTTAAAAGAATGGCAGAGCAGAGGAACCCTGTTTTGCCAGCAGCCATCTTTGCGAGGGAAAAGTCAGGTTCAGTTCTTCACTTTCAGTCCCTGAATTCAGCCATCTTGGTAAGGGCACAGCAGGCTGATGGTAAGGTGGTTTGGCAGTGCTGTACTTATTTTAGTATATAATTTTTATTGCCACAATCCAATATGGCTTCCTTTGAACCATGTCAATATCATTAATTTACAGTCTCGAATCAACTGATGAAAGTTTCACTGCAGTACAATGTTAATTTAAAGATGTCAAACTGTCTGTTCATAATTCATCCATTTTAATGAAACCTGACATATATCATGTTTGCTGTCGCAGTAAAAAAAAAACAAATATATTTTAGATTGAAATATATATATATATTTTTCTTAATCAGATGCCCCAAAAAACGTTTCCGTTCTTGTCAGAGGGTCTGCTCATGTTGTAAAGGAAGGAGATGATGTCTCTCTGAGCTGTGTCAGTGACAGCAACCCTCCAGCTTTCACATACAGCTGGCACAGAGTTACGAGCAATGAAACTATACAGTTACAGGCAGAAGCCATGGACATTACAGTGGAGAACGTGACCAGTGATGGCAACCAGTATTACTGCTCTGCACATAATGATGTTGGAATTGGAACCTCTAAACCACTACACTTGATGGTTCAGTGTAAGTGTCAAATTGTCTTTTGCTTTATAGACACAACAAAGAATCCTGACACAACAAAGAGCCCTGCACATATCTGTTCTAAACAAAAACTTCAAGCATTCATGCTCTGCAATATTTTTTATAATTTGATGTGAAAAAACTGCATGAACAAAGAAAGAAAGAAAATGTGCCATTAAGCTAAGTGATTGTCTAAGTGTTGTATTGACTTCAAACCTGAAATGTATAACAGCAATATATTTGTGATATAATTATTCTTTTTTTTTTTTTTTTTGAGTGACCTTCACTTAGATCCATTATGGCTGCCTGGTTGGCATCTTGATTTGTATCATTTGCAATCCCCATCCAATCGCTCAGAAGTTTGCTGCAGTATCATCCTGTCCTTTGCAGGATTTAAGGATTCCAAACCATATGTGTTTACAGTTCATTCACAGGAAATTAACCCTTCAAATGTGATTTTTCGTGTCAAAGTGAAAATAATATCTTACTATCTAACATGTATTTTTTTTTTCTTATCAGATGCCCCCAGACATCTTTCTGTTGTTGTCAGAGCGTCTCCTAGTGGTATAAAAGAAGGAGGTCATGTTTCTCTGAGCTGTGTCAGTGACAGCAACCCTCCAGCTTTCACTTACAGTTGGTACAGAGTTATAAACAAGGACAATATACGGTTAATGGCAGAAACCATGGATATTACATTGATGAATGTGACTAGAGAGGAGAGCGAGTATTACTGCTCTGCACAAAATGATGTGGGAATTGGAACATCTAAACCCATCCACTTGGCTATACAATGTGAGTGTGAATTGCCTTTTCCATGTTTGTTGTGCCAGGGTTCTTTTGCCCATAAAGCAAAGAGACTTGCACATATTTATTGTAAAGAAAAAGCAGTTCTTATACCACGTGTGGCAGGGTAAATGAACGCTCCCATGGTAGAGCTCTGTACTCTTGACAATAGAAGAACTGAGCAACAGCTGTGATTTTGACCCTTAAAAAAAATGGCAGAGCAGAGGAACCCTGTTTTGCCAGCAGCCATCTTTGCGAGGGAAAAGTCAGGTTCAGTTCTTCACTTTCAGTCCCTGAATTCAGCCATCTTGGTAAGGGCACAGCAGGCTGATGGTAAGGTGGTTTGGCAGTGCTGTACTTATTTTAGTATATAATTTTTATTGCCACAATCCAATATGGCTTCCTTTGAACCATGTCAATATCATTAATTTACAGTCTCGAATCAACTGATGAAAGTTTCACTGCAGTACAATGTTAATTTAAAGATGTCAAACTGTCTGTTCATAATTCATCCATTTTAATGAAACCCGACATATATCATGTTTGCTGTCGCAGTAAAAAAAAAACAAATATATTTTAGATTGAAATATATATATATATTTTTTTCAATCAGATGCCCCAAAAAACGTTTCCGTTCTTGTCAGAGGGTCTGCTCATGGTGTAAAGGAAGGAGATGATGTCTCTCTGAGCTGTGTCAGTGACAGCAACCCTCCAGCTTTCACATACAGCTGGCACAGAGTTACGAGCAATGAAACTATACAGTTACAGGCAGAAGCCATGGACATTACAGTGGAGAACGTGACCAGTGATGGCAACCAGTATTACTGCTCTGCACATAATGATGTTGGAATTGGAACCTCTAAACCACTACACTTGATGGTTCAGTGTAAGTGTCAAATTGTCTTTTGCTTTATAGACACAACAAAGAATCCTGACACAACAAAGAGCCCTGCACATATCTGTTCTAAACAAAAACTTCAAGCATTCATGCTCTGCAATATTTTTTATAATTTGATGTGAAAAAACTGCATGAACAAAGAAAGAAAGAAAATGTGCCATTAAGCTAAGTGATTGTCTAAGTGTTGTATTGACTTCAAACCTGAAATGTATAACAGCAATATATTTGTGATATAATTATTCTTTTTTTTTTTTTTTTTTTTTTTAGTGACCTTCACTTAGATCCATTATGGCTGCCTGGTTGGCATCTTGATTTGAATCTTTTGCAATCCCCATCCAATCGCTCAGAAGTTTGCTGCAGTATCATCCTGTCCTTTGCAGGATTTAAGGATTCCAAACCATATGTGTTTACAGTTCGTTCACAGGGAATTAACCCTTCAAATGTGATTTTTGGTGTCCAAGTGAAAATAATATCTTAGTATCTAACATGTATTTTTTATTTCTTATCAGATGCCCCCAGACATCTTTCTGTTGTTGTCAGAGCGTCTCCTAGTGGTATAAAAGAAGGAGGTCATGTTTCTCTGAGCTGTGTCAGTGACAGCAACCCTCCAGCTTTCACTTACAGTTGGTACAGAGTTATAAACAAGGACAATATACGGTTAATGGCAGAAACCATGGATATTACATTGATGAATGTGACTAGAGAGGAGAGCGAGTATTACTGCTCTGCACAAAATGATGTGGGAATTGGAACATCTAAACCCATCCACTTGGCTATACAATGTGAGTGTGAATTGCCTTTTCCGTGTTTGTTGTGCCAGGGTTCTTTTGCCCATAAAGCAAAGAGACTTGCACATATTTATTGTAAAGAAAAAGCAGTTCTTATACCACGTGTGGCAGGGTAAATGAACGCTCCCATGGTAGAGCTCTGTACTCTTGACAATAGAAGAACTGAGCAACAGCTGTGATTTTGACCCTTAAAAGAATGGCAGAGCAGAGGAACCCTGTTTTGCCAGCAGCCATCTTTGCGAGGGAAAAGTCAGGTTCAGTTCTTCACTTTCAGTCCCTGAATTCAGCCATCTTGGTAAGGGCACAGCAGGCTGATGGTAAGGTGGTTTGGCAGTGCTGTACTTATTTTAGTATATAATTTTTATTGCCACAATCCAATATGGCTTCCTTTGAACCATGTCAATATCATTAATTTACAGTCTCGAGTCAACTGATGAAAGTTTCACTGCAGTACAATGTTAATTTAAAGATGTCAAACTGTCTGTTCATAATTCATCCATTTTAATGAAACCCGACATATATCATGTTTGCTGTCGCAGTAAAAAAAAAATATATATATTTTAGATTGAAATATATATATATTTTTTTTTCAATCAGATGCCCCAAAAAATGTTTCCGTTCTTGTCAGAGGGTCTGCTCATGGTGTAAAGGAAGGAGATGATGTCTCTCTGAGCTGTGTCAGTGACAGCAACCCTCCAGCTTTCACATACAGCTGGCACAGAGTTACGAGCAATGAAACTATACAGTTACAGGCAGAAGCCATGGACATTACAGTGGAGAACGTGACCAGTGATGGCAACCAGTATTACTGCTCTGCACATAATGATGTTGGAATTGGAACCTCTAAACCACTACCCTTGATGGTTCAGTGTAAGTGTCAAATTGTCTTTTGCTTTATAGACACAACAAAGAATCCTGACACAACAAAGAGCCCTGCACATATCTGTTCTAAACAAAAACTTCAAATATTTATCCTTCCCAATATGTTATTTTAATTAGGTATACAAAAACTGCACCTGTTGTATGAACTGAGTGCCATTAAGTTAAGTGACCATCTAAGGGTTTTAGTTAAAACCAATCTCCTAATGTTGGGAGTACCTTAAGTTTCCTTCAAGTAAATGTCCAAACCCCTTCTCTCGCCAAGGTCTTCATGGGTTGTTGCTATTCCTTCCAAGTTTCATATCAGTACAACAAATAATCCCAGAGACACAGCGATAACAAATCCACCAATCAATATGACAGATTGTTGTTCATCACATAAAACACAATTCTTAGATTGGTGGTTGCTGATATACAGTAGTTTTCCCCCTATATCTACTGCTTTGCTCCTGTTGTGCAGTGTCCCTTTGGATTTAAAAACTGTGTTTCCAGATCTCCAGGACAATCTGTTGTATTGACTCTAAACCTGAAATGTATAACAGCAATCTAGTTGTGATTTCTTTGTTTTTTTTTTTTTGGAGTGACCTTGACTTAAATCCATTATGGCTGCCTGGTTGGCATCTTGATTTGACTCATTTGCAATCCCCATCCAATCGCTCAGAAGTTTGCTGCAGTATCATCCTGTCCTTTTGAAGGATTTAAGGATTCCAAACCATATGTGTTTACAGTTCATTCACGGGAAATTAACCCTTCAAATGTGATTTTTGGTGTCAAAGTGAAAAGAATATCTTACTATCTAACATGTATTATTATTTGTTTTTGTTTTTTTTATCAGATGCCCCCCGACATCTTTCTGTTGTTGTCAGTGGGTCTGCTAGTGGTATAAAAGAAGGAGGTCATGTTTCTCTGAGCTGTGTCAGTGACAGCAACCCTCCAGCTTTCACTTACAGTTGGTACAGAGTTATAAACAACGACAACATACGGTTAATGGCAGAAACCATGGATATTACAGTGGAGAATGTGACTAGTGAGGAGAGCGAGTATTACTGCTCTGCACAAAATGATGTGGGAATTGGAACGTCTAAACCCATCCACTTGGCTATACAATGTGAGTGTCAGATTTTTCTTTGTTTTTTGTGCAACGGTTCCTTTGCCCATAATATCTATTTCAAATAGAATGCGGTTCTTGGAACACAATTGAGAAATTAAACTGTTTAAAAAAATAAAAAAATAAAAATACATTAGGCTGTTTTATTAAAAATATGATTATTATGCAATCCAGTCTTTCACTGTAGTATCACACTGCACAGTAAAATGTACTTAAGAACTTTAAACTTTATCATATATCTCTTGCATATGTAACAGCCAGGGTCAACGTTGAAATAATAATAACATTTAACAAGCTAACCTGTATATGTGCATTTTTCAACTAGATGCCCCCAGAAATCTTTCTGTTATTGTGAGATGGTCCTCGGGTGGTATAAAAGAAGGAGATCGTGTTTCTCTGAGCTGTGTCAGTGACAGCAACCCCCCAACCTTCAAATACAGCTGGTACAGAGTTATGAGCAATGAATCTGTGCTGCTACATGAAGAAACCATGGACATCACAGTGGAGAACATGACTAGTGAAGGGGTGCTGTATTACTGCTCCGCGCATAATGATGTGGGGTTTGGAACCTCTACTCCCATACACTTGGGTGACCAGTGTAAGTATAACATGTATTAATGCTGGAAAGACAGATAACCCTGTCCATATCCCATCTAGACAGATGAGTAGTCAATCGCATTTCTGATAGTCAGAAACAATTAGAATGCCTGAGGCGGTGAAAATTGATTCTTCAAAGCAGATTTCAAATAAGCATGAAATGTGGACCTATAGGTTTTTTTTTTTTTTATTTCTGTATTGTAATATGTAATATTACATGTATAAGACAATGTATTGAATAGAAATTCCCTGTGGGTTGTTGATATACAGTTCAATTTTTATAACACATAACCCTGGAGATTAAGAAATAACGAATATACCAATCACAATTAAAACAGGAAAACCATTTATTTTCCAAAGTTTTATATTGGTTATTACAGATTGTGCTTTTTTTACCCCCTACCCTATGGTAGTTTTTGTTGTGTCGAGTTGAAACTAAGAATGCCTAATGGGTGGGTGACTTTTATCTTAAGACCTATGCATCTGCAGTTTTAACATACTCATGTTTTTATTTATTTATTTATTTTTTCTTATCAGATGCCCCAAGAAATGTTTCCGTTCTTCTCAGAGGGTCTGCTGGTGGTATAAAAGAAGGCGATCGTGTTTCTCTGAGCTGTGTCAGTGACAGCAACCCCCCAGCTTTCACATACAGTTGGTACAGAGTTATAAACAAGGACAATATACGGTTAATGGCAGAAACCATGGATATTACAGTGATGAATGTGACTAGAGAGGAGAGCGAGTATTACTGCTCTGCACAAAATGATGTGGGAATTGGAACGTCCAAACCCATCCACTTGGCTATACAATGTGAGTGCCAGTTTTCTTTTTTCACCTTTTTTAAAGGTGTTTAAAGGTTTAGATTATAGGACATGGATAACCAGGTAATTACCGTCTTACAATGTGAGAATAACATCTTTACTTGGTTGCTTTACTTGGCAATGTTCGATGGTTTTTCACATATTCCTATCGTCAAGCTGAAGATCTTCTGCGTGAAAACTGCTGATTTAATGTTACGTTAGCATACTGAATTACATACTGCTTTGTTGTTTTCCATATACTTTTTGATTACATGATGATAAATAAATGATCTAAATTATGTTTTATTTAGGGGGGAAAAAAACCAATGGTCTCAATCCTGCAATTCTAGGTGATGCAAAAACTTTTTTTTTGCCAGAGCTGTACACACTGTGGCTGTACACAGGATCCATTTCTTGTATTCCAAATTACTCCGAGACAAGTGGACTATATCTTTTCAGCGATACTAAGGATGATTTGCGAAATGCCTCTAATCCAGTCATTCTGAACATGTGTCATGTGATGTGGTAATATTACAGAAATGTGTATTTTCTCCTGCAGACAAGCCTGCAATCTTGCTACAGTCTTCCTGTGTGATTGGTCCCGAAGGGGTGACTTGCCATTGCATTGCAGAGTCAAACCCTCCAGCTAATATAACATGGGAGAGACCAGAAAATGAAGACCAACTCGCTCACAATTCTCAGCTGTCCTCACTCATCCGAGGTCATCGAGTTACCAGTACTCTGCAGCGAGTCACAGTTACCCGTGGAGAAATCTCTTGCCTGGCCACTAACAAACTAGGCAGTGCCTACCGTAACTTTTCATTGCAAAAGCCTGGTAAGAAATTGATTCAAACTTTCACGATCATTTCACCTGGGGAGGGAAATCATCCCAACCCCATTCAGAGTCATTTAAATATGTATTTCTTTACAGATGAAGTTCCTACAATGGCTGTCAATAATTGTACAATATTATTTTAAATAATGCTTTTATAGTTTGATTAAATACACTTATCTACTGTACGGCTGTGGCCGAAAGTTTTGCATCATTCTTTTCTGCAATTTTTCCGATTTTTAAAGTCTGTTTTTCTTTCTTTTTAAAAAATGTTATGCATTCCATTTCCTTGTTTCTTAATTCTGTGATCCGTGATGTTTTTTTTGGTTTTTATGTTTTGGTTTGTTTTATTGTGAAAGCGCTTTGGGATACTGTATTGTAGTAAAATTGGCACAAGTGCTAATATTGTCATATTTTTTATATTTTAGTTTTTATTTGCGACCTGCAGTTGCATGCTCTTTTTTTTATCGGTTTAGTGTGCAGCAATAATATTTCTTCGATTGGATGTGTGCTCTTCGTGTGTAGGCTGTACTTGGGTAATTCTGAAAGAAATGAGAGAGTTTGCCAGCTGTGTCAAAGGATATCTATCAGTGTGCCATTTTGAGAGATGTCCTGCTGTGTTTTTCTATTTTGTGAAATATCTTTGTCCTGACTATTTTGTAAGTATTTTACATGCAGTAATGTCAATGCCATGAAATAATGCACCTCGTATACTTATTATAAATAATACAGTATTGCCCTGCGTAGACACGATTGACTTTAATCACTGCGTTAGCGATTGCATTCATTTGATAAGAACAGAACCCATTGAATTACATGCCGCTGTATAGTTTTCCCCGTACAATTAACCAAAAAACTGACATTTTGAAATCTAACTTGAAATACTAGTGCACTAGTATGTCTTCTGGTAGACTTTTTTTTTGTGATATCATTTTGTAGTTTCTTTGATTACATGGTGTTAATTAAACTAAGTTATGTATGTCTCAATCCTAAAATTCTTGGTGGTGCATCATTGTTGGCCATAGATGCATGTCCTCAGTGAGCCATTGTTGGTTTATATATCCAGGAAACACTTCTGGTGTAGGGCTTTATGAGATGTGACTTTTGAAAAAATAGCACTTACTGTTTGTTATAATTCCTCTGGCAGATCGCCACACAAATGGGTTGATAATTGTCCCTGCTGTTCTCTTTGGAGTTGTTGTCGTCCTAGTTACTGTAGTGATTTACCGCCGTAAAACAAGAACGGCTCTTCTCGTGTGAGTACCTGTTTTATTCAGGGTTTACTTTTTTAAAGGGAGAAGATACAAAGTTAGTTAGCTTTTTGTATTTTCCATTGAAGGGGTTTGGTATTTTAAGTAGAACTTCATGATAACACCAATAAGCAAACATAACAGTGGAACTTGGAACGGAAGAACCTGTCCATTCTCCCTACATAATATACAGTAATGTGCAAATGTATTAGAACACCCCATTGCTTCTGTAGTCTCGATTTTGTTGTGCTTATGAAATCAAACCACTGTGACTGAAAATCTTGGAAAGTTGTCACAATAGACAAATTAGTTATTTGTCTAATTTAGTTGATGACCTTAACAGGCCACACATGCAGTTAATTTATATGACAAAAAAAAAAAAAACCTGCATGTTTTCAAAAGATAACTAGAGACTGTCTTGCTCCTTCCTTCCCCCAGAAGTGTAACCTGACAGTGACAGCCCTGCTCAGAATGGTGCGCACAGCACCAGGGTAAAGAACGTTGTCTGGCAAAATACGAAAAATACCCATTCCTCATTACCTAGAAACATTTTACTATGAAATGTGGAACAGTTGTGTACATAGGTAACAGGTGGCCACCCTACTCCAAACATAATTTTAAATGATCAAATTTGAAATATTCTTCTTCTTCTTCTTCTTCTTCTTATTTTATCAGGGTAAATGAAGAAAACAAAGACAACGATACCAACGTCGGCGTTGATGACATGATTCTGAAAAACATGTAGAAGTTTTAGGAATAGCAGGTAGGTGCTATTGTTGGTTAGTCATTTGGCTTGGCTATTGAAATCCAACACAGATGGAGCTGTTTTTCCTCTTGCTAATTTAGCAACACGCAAATTCTGGCAAGGTGATAAGTTTATACAAGGCATGTGTAATTTCTGGCATGTTTTTTTGCCTTCAAGTACATGTAAAGAAATGTTTTCTTGGATATTCGGATGACTGTTCCAGCACTATGTACAACAACTCGAATCAAATATTGTTTTTTTTTTCTTTTCTTTTGATCAGAGCCAGACAATAACCCACTACTGGAGAAAAGAAGATCTTTGGCAAACTTTATTTTGTATACCATCATTGTAATTATTTTCTGTTAATAATCCTAATAGTACATTTAGGAGTTTTTCTTTGTGTGTGGTTTATTCTATAACTGCAGAAAAGCATATCTGCGTTAGTCAGGATAAAAAACACGGTCCTAAATCTTTTATGCATGTAGTATATATATTTTTGCACAATTGTACCATCTGATTCAAATAAAGTTATTAAATAGTGTTGCTAATAACTTTGATCTGTCCTGTGTAATGCTAGCAAATTCTGTGCACATTCCTCTATCCAAATCTAATATTCTCACAATATGTATTATTGGACATTTTTGATGAATATTTTTAATAAACTTATAAAGCTTAGAAAGATTATGACTAACATGGTTTCTAACAAATGCCTTATATTTAATAACTTTGATATTGCTTTGTTTTAAATAATACATGTGACAATTGTGTAACATTTTCAGAGTGTACACTTATCAGAGAGGAGTTTCACATCTTGGTACATTTCGCATCATCATTATGCTCCATTTCACTCATGAAATACAATCCCCAATGAACCTAGTCTCCACCTTCTTACTATCCTTACTTGTATGGGTCTGAAGATGGACCCTTTTTTAAAGGAATGAGATTCACCGTGATGTCTTTAAGGAAGTGTGCAGGTTTGCAGCCTCCTGATTTGCTTCTGCATTAGTTGAAGAGGTTTGTAGTCTAGCCATCTTGTAAGTTATTAGATAAAAGCACATTTGGTATATTGATGATACTTTATTAAAATGTTGGTGATGTTCACTGTTAGTATAACAACCAACTCTCTAGAAAAGTTGCATGCTTCATTTTAAATAATCAAAACACTTAGAAAATCACAAATAAAATGTTTGTTAAAACTACATCAGCTGTTTCTCAACCCCGGTCAACCCCCCCCCCCCCCCCCCGTCTGCTGATTTTCATTCCAACTGAGCTCTCAATTACTTCACTAAGGCCTAAATTGAACTGATCATTAGACCTTTTTAATTGTTTTCAGCTCTTTTAACAGTTGCAGATTTCAAGTTAGCTATGACATTATAAAAGATACTTGAACTCTCCAACTGTTTAACAGCTGAAAACAATTAGAAACTGTTTATTTAAGCATATTATCAGTTCAGTGAAGGGTTTAGTTAAGTAACAGAGCTCAGTTAGAATGAAAACCTGCAGACACAGGAGTCCCCAGGACCAGGGTTGAGAAACATTGGTCTACATGACACAACACAGGCGTACAGATTCTGAATATACTATTATTGAGAAGCATAAGAACGTAGCAATGGAACACAGAAAAGTTGAAACTATTTACATGCCAGTGATCAATAATGGCTTTTTAGTACATTTTAGATTTTCTATCACACCATTCGAATAGAGGCTCTTTACTAGATACGCAACTGACAGCACAGGCCAAAGTACCAGACCCTGAGGTTGAAGTCAGGTTTTTCTAACCTGACCTTGGTGTCAAGGTGTTGTATTTTAAGGTAAAATATTGAGTAGTATTTATAATGGTAC
This sequence comes from Polyodon spathula, assembly GCF_017654505.1. NCBI lineage: Eukaryota > Metazoa > Chordata > Actinopteri > Acipenseriformes > Polyodontidae > Polyodon > Polyodon spathula. The sequence goes on along the minus strand of NC_054557.1, from coordinate 20,454,564 downwards.
ATTTGGTGTAAATATGGATTTGGAAAAAGGATTAGAAGAAAAAAAACGAAGACAGTCAGGAGTTCCACAGGGCTTGTGTCTGGATTGTCATCTTGATCGGCCTGCCCGGTCTAAAATATGGATGTCCTACCAGTAGGCACGTAAATGGGGAGTTGATGGTTCTTCCGTACTTTTTGTGATTTAGAGCACTTCCAGATACACAGGGCACTCCGTGGCACTCACGTTTCCTTCTCTCACCTCTCTGTGTCTCCAGGCAGCTCTTCTATGCTGTTTCAATAAAAATACAAATAAAAGACGTTCATTAGTATGGCTCTGTAGAAAGGCAGAAGTGCCCTGTGGGTATCCCACCTGCAATCTTTTTTTTTTTTTTTTTTTTTTTGGAGAATAAAATCAAGCAACAGCAATTTTCCTATTAAACCGTGGAAAGTACCAAAACGTCTCAAATGTAAGCAGATCCAAGTTAGACCACATATAAAAGGCATCGTGGAAATGTGTAAACGCTACACCAAAAGAGGCAGAACACCACCCCGTTTCTCAGCTGGACTCAAAAGTTTTGTTTGCAAATCAATTCAGCTGTACCTGCTGTGTGCGTACGAAACTAGGCGTGCAGTTTTCATACAAGATTTGGTAGCTCCCATTGGTATAAACGGGGTTGGCCTCTGTGCAGTTCATGTACAGAGGGCTGCTTTCTTGGTATATGCTTGTGCCACCAAGACTGTACATTCTTGGTTGATGTATAAAGTGCCTAGGAGAGAGAGAGAGAGAGAGGAGCATTAAACACTGCGTCATTCTATTAAAAATTTTTTTGTTTCCAACAAAAATGCACTCATTAACATCATAAACCAGAAAATGTATAATACTGTTTTTACTACACCTGGACAGGTAAAAACTCGACTTAGCTGTACCTGTATTACAAATGTAATCCACATCAGTCTCAGCCTAGGGTGTGCACAGGGTGGGGGGGGGGGGGGAGTAATTCCCGGACAGACATCCTCTCCTCCACACCCACAACCTCACACGATCTGCATAGTCTGTTCTTCTCTACCACCTGCATTGTATTACTGCAACGAAGACATAACAGAGGCCTGGGCTTGGCTCACTTACCTGCCCCTTCTCTTCCTACAGCAAAACACGGTTATTGCTATGAGGAGCAGGAGCAGGAAGGCCAGCCCTCCAACAGCAGGAACAATCTTCCATAGCAGGCTCTCTGGTAAACAAAAAAAAACAGGCACCAGCCACTAAATAATGCGCTACAAACACCTTTCACGTCATTGTATAGCTGGGGCCAAAAGTCGCCTAGACATAATTAAAAAAAAAAACTAAAATAATGATAATGTTATGCCTATTTACAACGTATTTAATGTGTTAATCTTTTTTGCATGATATAACCCTAACCCTTTTCTGATACAATTGTGTACCTACATATATCCTGCAAAAAAAGATTTCCACATTGAGTACATTGTAAATATGCCTAATAACATTGTAATTATGTACACATTAACATTGTAGTTATGTAATTAACTACAATGTAAATACGCAGTCATTAAAGACACCAAACGTAAAGTGTTAAGGTTTCTAATTTAAACAGCTAATGTTAATCTAGAAAGGCGTTAATTGGTGAACTGAAATAATAAATGACTGTGGCTTGTCTGAATGAACTCACCTTTGACGTGGAAAGGTAGCATGTACACAGCTTCTCCGTGCTTGTTGAATGCAGTGCAGGAAACGTTAGTCTGAACCTGCAGTGCTCCGATCAGGACACTAGTCACCCAGTTACCGCTGCTCCAGGTACTGTGATTGAAGCTCTGGGCACTGCTGTTCACAGTCCACTGGATCTGTGCTGGAGGGTTCGAATTCACCAGGCAGTGGCAGACCATCTCTCCAGGGCTGAAGGTGCACTTCGATTCTCCTATGATATCCGGTTTGTCTACAATGCAAAGAGTATTGTATAAACCTCTTGGATCATCTCAGCTTGCGGTGCGGTAATTTTTATATTCGGTGACAAATTAAATTACTGCCCTGCACTTTCATCGGGAGTCAAAATGATATTAATGATAGGATGTCAGTGCCCCCATGCACTGTGCAAATCAGTTGTCAAGACTGGTTTGCAGAACATAATGTGATGTAAAGCCATCAAGTACACTAAGCAGTTAAAATGGTTCTTTAACCCAGCAAAAATCCAAATTACAGGCTGCTGTTAAAAAAATAATAGGACAGATAAGATGCTAGCTATTCGATGGACGATTGCTTCTGGTATTGGAAGAGTCTAAATGCCCTTGGTGTTAACGTGATTTGATCTAAGGTCAAAGTAAGTTCCCTGTCTCTGTGTCTGTGTGTGTGTGTGTGTGTCCCACAAGTAAAAAGGATGACAGCTTTCTTGCTTTTGCAATGAGGTGCATGAAACAGGGTTTCAAATTTACTGACAGGCTGGATCTGGTCATCCAAAATGTCAATTTCCTCCTTGTGAGTCACTCTTAAATGTATTTTAAGAAGAAACCGTTTGATCAGCAAGCGTTCAATCCCTTGTGTACCCTGAAGAGGTTAAAGCCGCCCTGTAAGTCAAATGGTCTGAATCCCAGGAAGCTGACGATTAAGTGAGTATATAACTAAACTAACACAACATTACAAGTGCTGATAAGAGGGAAGACGATTGGCTTTAAAACCTTGGTTAGCTTTTCCTCTAAGCTGGGGGGGTCAACCCTGGTCCTGGAGAGCCGCTGGGTCTTCTGGTTTTTGTTCCACCCACGTTCAACACCAACATTTTTTTTTGGGGGGGGGGATCGGCACTTACATTCTACATTTAGGGATTTCCTAGGAGATTGGGTTTGCCCGATTTTGTTCTCGGCTGTGCAGTAGAACTGTACTCCACGTGTCACGTTGGGGACTCGAACCTTCTCTGTGTGTCGCTCCAGGTCGACTGTCTGACCACCCTGGACCAAAAACCAGTTGTATCTGGAAATGGGCGGGTCTCCTTTACTGCTGCAGGACATTGAGACTGAGGAGCCTTCTGTAATATCGCGAGTCCAGACAAGAATCTCTGTGACTTTAGGAGCGTCTGCATGAATACATATACAACACCATTCATTAGATATTATAACAATAGAGGTGAATTGACATCTGTTTATTAGGTTGCCTAGTAACATTTTGTTTTGTGTGACATCATTAGATATTGATTCATTTTATGTGTTGCTCCTACACCACATTAAAGGGCACATTTAGTAAGTAGGACCCTCAGAGCAGATCAGTGAAAGACTTAACAGCAGCTTAAGCAGATTTTGTAGGTGACCAAAACAAAAAAAAACACAGACCAGAGACCTGGTATTGTTTATTCCACCTTCAAAGGTAACCTGCAACACACTTGCTTAAAGAAGGAGGATGCATTATTACTTACACTTGACGTGTAAGGGTCTGTGCTCCGTTGCATTGTTCCTTCCAGGATACGTCACCTGGCATTGTATCTGACTGTCTCGGGAGGAGGGCGTGAACTTGATTGAGGAGGTCACCGCCCATGTGACCTGCTGTTTGGCTGTGTATTGGAGGATGACTGTTCCATTGACTCCACCCCAGTGTACAGTAGGAGGGTTCGAAGGGCAGGTGTATTCTGTCGTGCAGTTCACAGTGACAGGCTGTCCCTCTGTTAAGACACCAGGGTTACTTATACGGGGTTTCTCTGGGGTCTCTGCAGAGAACAAAATATAGAGCGATTATACAGACATGGTGGGTTTTTGTCAAAACTAAAGAAACTTTACAATAGGCACAGTGGACTTATTATGTATGTCTTTCACCTGTTTCAAATTTGAAAAAGAACAAACTGCTGGCAAAACTCCCCAAAATTGCAGAAAACAAACAAATAAGAAAAGAGGAATTCAAAAGGTGAGCCAGAAAATAATAATTTATAAAAAATAAAAAGAAGTTAAGATGTTGCTCATGCTTCTTTTAAATATTCAAATGGAAGGAGCAGTTTCAAGCATGCTTTGGCACAGTTTTGAAGCAGGAGTGAATTGCAGGGAGTGTTCAGGTCAGGGTTAGCTTTCTAATTCTCCCTTTAAAAACGAAAGACCTTATAATAAAAACCCCATCCCAAATCACTGTATCTAAATTTCTATTTTCATTCATCGTGCACAACAGGTAATAGGTTACTGCACCAATATGATTAAAGAAATAGGAGCATGCTGAAAAATGTGCAGCAGTGTTCTGGGGTGCTAAAGGCTCAAATAGATGTTCAAAATTAAATAATCAAACTCCAAGCACTCACCAAATCCCAGCTGTCTTTATTATTTAAAAAAAAAAAACACTTTATAGAAACTGCATGAGAATGAACACATCTGCATGAGCATGAATTCTCTTATTGTACGGTTTCAATACAAATTATTTTTTAAATAAGATTCTATTGAAATGGATATAGGAATATGCAGATGAAATGCCATGCCCCCTGGAATCCTGCATTTGTGTTCCATTTCTAGTTTAATGCTACTCTGCATGCCCTGCCTACAATGGATACAAATCTGATTATAAATACATATTCCCATGTATAACATCAACACCACAAAACAGTTTAGAGACTACACTCCACTCCACTATGACCCAGGTAACTTACTCATAACAGCAAGTGTGACCATTTGATCGTGTAACTTGAACGTCTGTCCTTCTGCGTGGAACGAGATGTAATAACGTTTCCCATCAGCTGTCTTCACTTTGTCGATCTTCAGAGCGCAATCGCCAGACGTCAGGTTCCCAATCAGAAACGCTCGCCCAAGGAAACGAGCGTCTACCTGCAGTGGATCCACGTTGTACACTACGAGGCTCTGAAATATGTTTTTACTAGTGTACCAGACTGCTGTGATGGATGCTTCCACGCCTTTGGGGTATGTAAATGCACAGGGGATAACTACGCAAGACCCTTCTACCGCTGATATGGTCTCTGGTAGCTGGGCTGTCCACTTGGTGCAAGCACTCTTCCTCAGGAGTTCTAGAAATGACATAAAACACAGTGACACATGTTTCTGAAAAGCTTAAAAAAATAGACAAGGAACACCAATAAGTACTTGCATTAAATGTCAGTGTTTAGTATTTCTGCTTTAATACATTTGCAGTGTGAGCTGAAAAGCCTGAACTGTCCCAAAGAGCCCCAGTGAAGATGGAGTCATATGGGAACCCCATGCAGAATGTCCTGAAACACATGACTTTTCCTTTGCTGGGTCCCATGTTTTCCATATTTCAGCATTTTTCATTCAACCTTTCTCAAGTGTTGCTATTTATATAGAACACCAGCATTGTTACAGGTGGGCGCATGATCTGGATATGCTGCAATCCTTAGAAGAGACTTTTTTAAGCCCAAATCAGCAGGTATCCAAGTCAGTACACACATCTTGTTACATTTAAACTTTTTGGTTCTTCCATATATTCACAAATTTACAAAGTAAAAAAAAAAAAAAACAGGATCATAAAATCATAAAGGATGTTTACTTGACTTAGAATTTTCCAAAAGATAATTTTCCCCAGAACAATTTAAACACCTTGCAAAGACAGTTATGAATAACACAAAAAATTATTAGTTTCAAAATGTGGACTTTCTACAGAAAACATGCTGCTGATTACTGTTGCCGTTATAGATCGCAAATCTGCTTGCTTTACGATAATTTCGAAACCCCCCTTAAAAACGACCCCTACCCTTTGAGAACAGCTACCTCCATGACAGCGTTACGGCAGGTGTCATGCTTTTTGTTCCCTGCACATGCCAATTACAGACCAAGTAAAGATGAATTACCTTCAAACAAAACCCATTGCAGGAAAGCAGCTAAGACAAGCTTCATGATCTTCGGTGCTTCTTAAAACCAAAAAGCTCTGTGTGAGGGAGGTAGGGGGGGGGTGTTCAAGAACATAGATTGTCTCTCCTCCTAGAAACAGTGTCAGAGTGAAGCAACTATTGGATGATTCACTTGATTTGAAGCCATTTCGACACATAAAGTTCCTCATTCCCACTGCCCACAAGTTTCGGTTGAGCTATAGGAAACATAGGGAGGAGGCTGGAAAGATGGACTCCTCTCCAAAATCCCCTATCCAAATCTTGATTTTGTTTTATAAGGTGTTATAGGGCAGTACAAGGTTACAGTGCAAGAACAATATAAAAATACAGTGTCATTTACAGTAAGTGCAAATACTACTAGAATACAATATGAGAAGTAACGATTTAGGGTTGACAATTTGTATCTATAATGACATATTAGTAGTGCAATAGTGCAAGGATAGTGCATCAGCTGAGGCTCCAGTAAAACTGGGCTTTGGTCAGGCAAGTCCAGTGCCACAGTTTCATCACCTGTTGTAATACATGAAATGATTTGCCAAACTGTCAGACCCTAACTGCAATGGCATTACTTTGGCATGACATGCAAAGTTTGTGCCCAGTGTTAAATATAATCGTTTCTTACATTTTACAAAAGTATTCAGACTCAGCTACAGATTCCTGTTAAACTTTTATGATGCTGGAAACAATGCATACCCCATTCGTATTTAGTTTGCGATTTCATTATTTGTTCCTTGGATAAATATGCAGGTTACAGTGGCAGTAAAAGCTGTGTTATATAATTATAGAAAGAGAGCTGCAGCATCTGACTGGAGCTGGTGAGACCAGGACCCGATGAGTCACTGGCACGTTGGTGTTGATTTCCTCTTTTTGTCTGTCTATCAGCAGAGCGGATTGGTTTTGTAAAGCTTAGAGATACAGATCTCGCAAGAAGTTCACAGTGCAGACTCACAAGCTGCTCTTCTGATTAAGCAACAAGCTAGGTTATAAATAGCTGCATGTGGGGATTTTTATGTTTAAAGTTCAGTTCACAGAGGCTAGTTCCATATATATTGGGTTTAGTAACACTTTGCATTAAGTACCTCTATGTACTGTATATTTACATAGCAGTTACTTAGTAAATGCATGTTTTTCTTACACATAAATACAATGTTATTGTGCTTATTTATATGTACTTAATGTGTAAATCATTTTGCATGACATAACTCTAAACCTAACCCTATCCCAGCTAGCTGTAATTATAACCCAAACCCTAACACTTTTCTGATACAATGATGTACTTGCATAATAACATTGTAATTATGTGTAAGTACTCATGTATTTAGTAAGTAACTGCTGTGTAAATACACAGTACTTAGAGACACTGATTGTAAAGTCTTACCCACATTTCCTGGATAGGAATTTTTTAAATTGATATTAATAGGAGCTGCGTAGTCTTAATAGTAGTTAACCATCATAAGGTCATTGAGAGACTTTTTTTTCTTTATTGTGCAATGAAACAATAAGCATCTGCTAAGAAATAAACAATGGGCCACAAATTGCTTGGTCTTATATGATGCTGTAACTTGATACCTAGTGTATAAATGATATTGTATTTTAGTAATTGGTTAATATACGCACATTCAGCCTAACCCTAGCCCTACCTGAAAGATTACAGTGCAGTTTTACATTAATGCCTTTAATAATAAAATAAAATAACTTTCAGGACAACTAAGCATGCAATATTGTTGTCCCTGTGTTGAGAAAATGTTTACATGTTATTTGGAATGCCGCTTTGTTTTTAAAGAAAAAAAATGCAAACGAGTCAAACTGCGCAATGCTGATTTGAAGCTTGGTAAATAATTGATAGTGTACACTTGACCCTCGGCACGTCCCTATGTATACACCTGACAATCCTCTCTGTCGCTTTTACTTACAGACTTCTAACTGCAGTGCCACACCTTTCAACAGTCCTGTGCAAACAGAACAGCTCAACAGAAGCAGTGCATTTACAGCTTGCGTAGTAAAACCTGGGAATACACCAGATCAAGAAAGAGGTGTTAAAAGCCGCCTCATGCAGATTTCAAGGTAGGCACAGGTTTTGATTTCTTGTATCAATTTTTAAGTAAATCTAGTGCTTTTTGATTTTTAATACTAAATCATGAGACCTGACAGACTGTGAAAATGAGTTGCAAAACATTATCTCACCTAAAACATGTTTGTTTCTTGTGGACATTTTACAAGCGGCAATATGATCAGGAGTTGGTGATTACTTGGGGTTCAGTTCTTAGCAACCTATACATTCTCAGAAGTCCTCAGCAGCACTTGTTTTTCTAACTTGTTTTAAAAGCCAATATGTGCCAACATTCATGCTGTTTTGTATTTGAAAAATATCCTTGTCATTCCAAAGCAATCCATCTAATAAAAAAACCTATTACAAAGCAGATGGAGTTTGTGGAGCTTGTTAAGACTCATACAACTCTGACAAGATGATAATCCCATTCTATATTTAGTCGTTGGAAAGAGATGCAGTTTTGAAAAGTGCTTAATTGTAACAATTTTTAGGTGGGAGGAGTGCAGAATGTTTGCAGGGTGTTACAATATCTTTTTAAGTGCAGTTTGAAACACAAAGAGATAATGTTGCTATAGTATTTTTTCACTGGAACAAAAATAGCTTTGAAAACAAGCCTGACCCTTTGCTATTTTCAGGTGACTAAAGATGACGACTCCTACAGACTATAGGAAACTGATCATGAAATACCAGGAAACACTGATAAGGTGGATCAGTGAGAACCCGGCCCCCCTATTGCGCTGGCTGTATGACCGATCCATCCTCACCCAGTCCCAGTACTACAGCCTGCTGGAGAAGATTCCCAATAATTGTGTCACATCATTGCTGGACCTCATTTATCAGGACCAGTGTGTCTGCAAGGACCAGGAAATCATCAAGCTCTATCAGAGCCAAAATATCTGTGAAACCTTCCTGCAGATCCTACAAGAGGTTCAAGATTATTACTGCATTGAGCTGGAGAACTGGCTCCATCAACACTACAGGGAGATCAAGACCAGAGATCATCCTACCATTCCAGACAGTAGGATCTGAGTCTATGGTCAAAAGCATGGCTGTTTTAGGAAGTTCATCGAAAGTACAGCTATGGACAAGAAGTTTTGCATCACCTAGAATTTTAAGAGATATAATTAAAAAAAAAAAAAAAGAACATAATTTTGATCTTTTATTTAACATCATGTAATCAAAAAAACTACAAATTTATATTTCAAAAGTCTATTGGAATAGTAGTACAGTAGTATTTCGTGTTAAAGTTCGAAATGTCACATTTGACAAATGTCATATACGTTAAGTATATGGGAAATTACAAAGCAGTATGTAATTCAGTATGTTAACATAACATTATTCAACAGGTTTCATTCGACTTCATTAAGCAAAATGTGTTCATTCTGTAGGGTGATGCAAAACTTTTGGCCGTAGCTATATAGTTGAAGTACAGCATTGAGGTGTCTGCAATGAGCGTTTGATAAATATTCCCACAACTTCAAATAAAATGACTATGAAAAAGATCAAATCCCTCTATTGACCACTGATTTAGTTTAAATAATAAAACTAATAACCTGTGTAGTCTTAGGGTTTATTTTCTCGTTCGCTCTTAGTCAGTTAATATAGCATACAAATTATTTTACTTCAGTATGTTTTGCATACAAGATACTTTTATAGACTAATATTGATACTAACCTTATTTCCCTTCCAGATCCAAAAAAGAAGAAAGGCTTTTCTTTATTTCGGTCTAAGAAGACACAGTCATACAATGTTGAACACAATCTTCACCAGCCAGAAGGTACTGTACAGGGTTTTTTTGTTTTTGTTTTTTTTCTTCATAATTTCAATGTTACTAGCTTTTTCACACTATAAAGTGAGTTATTCTGTTGGTTTAATTAGGAGATCTGACCCCATAGCTTTACACCTCACCTCTGAAGACCATAGGGGGACGGGTTCAGCAGCTTTTAAGTACAACTGTATGTCAGAATTAATTAATTTTGCTTCATAAAGTCGAATGAAACCTGCTGAATAATGTTATGTTAACATATTGAATTATATACCGCTTTGTAGTTTTCCATATCCTTACGAAAGCCTGACAAAAATTGTAATGCATGCTTTTCAAAGGCATTGTTTGTTAAGACAGTAAACTGTTTAAGATGTATTTCACAGCTTAACGATACTGGTGTCGTCATCTTGCCAATACTTTATAAATCTTATCACTTTAAATCAGCAGTTAAAAAAATGTTAACCTTAGGGATCAGTATGTCGCCACGGCAAAAGACTGCAGTCTTTGCCCTCTGAAGATAACCAAGCTTGTAAATGCATTTGTAAATGGGTTATTTAATAACAAGGACAATAATCAAGACTGCTCTCCCACAATGCTCTTGCAAGCAGATTGTTCAAGTGGTAGGAACACATGTGTTCCTCGAAACTACTGCTTGTGTTCAACCAAATGAACTCCCTCTGAGCAGGTCTTATCAAAGAGTAAACACTAGCTCAAGGTACAGCATAGGTTTTGCATCGCCCTATAGAATGAACTAATGAAACAGATTTATGATGCGCCTATAGTCTTGTCTAGATAGGTTGCCTATGTGTAAAAACTGGGCTTGAAAGTATGTATTTGGGTTAAGAGATCCTTGACAAACATGTGTTGGTCTGGAAATGATCAGTTTCTATGAAATAATAATGGTTCCCATCAAATTATTAATATGCACTTTTTTCCTTGGTGTCAGAGTTATGTATATGAAAATCCAACGCTGGAATATGTTCATAATGAAAACATTTGCAAATACAATTAATTTTAATAATGGCGTCTACGTATTTCAGTGTTTTTATAATTCATACAATTCAGCATTTATCACTAAAATGTAAGGTTTATGAGATACAATTTCTTTCCATGCATCCTTTGATAATAATAATTATAATTTGTAAGCTGAACTACAGGTAATTCAGTTTCTTAAATTGTCTAATTGCTGTGCTGTTTAGGTGAAGGAGGAAGTTTCAAAAATCCACACTGGAGGGGTAAGGATGGCAGTTTTTTCTGCAGTACAATGTTCTGTCTCATGTTTCACTCCAAATAAACAATTACATTACTCCAGCCACTCAGAGAGAGGGAAAGTCCACACATCCTCTTCCCCGCCTCCCCGTGTCATCGCCATGACTGACAGGCGGATCTTACAGGGATGCCGCCCTCGTCCTGCAGTACCACGCATGCGCCTGTCAGTCAGCACAGACCTCCCCTGATACACCCATATTACAGTAAAACAATATATTTTTTAGTGACATCAATGCATCTAACGAATGTGGTCATGAATTAGCTTGGTGTAAAGCAATATTTTCATATCTTTGTATGGGCCAAATTGTGGGTGAAAATTGGCTTTAACTCTAACCTAGAACTTTTGTAAAACCATGGAAACTTATGCAATCGATACAAACTTTGAATATTTTGATTATAATACATCTAAAATGCAGCTCTTTCTTTATATTTAATATTTTATTTAGTATAGGTTAAGTATAGATTTTGTGAGTTGTGACACTTTCTTGATTGAGATTTTTACTCAATAGGCAGACCTGCCTACTGTTAATAAATACAAATGTACAGTAGCATTCATTCCTAATGTTATTTGATGAGTAAATGCATGCTCTTTCACTTAACCAAGGCAGATTTAAGAGAACATTATGACATAAAGCTGATGGCTTCAATTGTTGCTTGAAATATAAAACAAAGTATAACTATTTTCTGAATTCTACAGTTGAATTGAACATACACAAGAAAAGTATCATCAGAAGGACTGAGAACATCATTGACAATGTAGAGGACTCCAAATCTCGAACCCACATAGAGATCCGCTACACAGATCTCTTTGTGACAGACGATGACTCCAGCTTGGATACCAGCCAGCATGAGTACTTCTCTCTGGCAAACCGGCGTGCGAGGATCTACAATCACCACAAATATCAGAGGATCAAACCCAGAGACCTTTTGTCTCCGCTGCCGGGGATAGACAGGACCCCAAGAAGGGCAAAGGTGAAAGGTATAGCAGGTATTGGGAAAAGCGTAGCTATGAATAGGTTGATGCATGAGTGGGCAATGGGCATCACCATGAGAAACTTCACCTGCATCTTTGATTTCACCTTCCGGGAGTTAAACTTGTTGGAGGGCAGTCTGAGCCTGGTGAATCTCATAAGCAGAAAGTTTAACTACTTGGAGAGGATATTGCTTGACCTCCTAAAAAAACCCAAATACCTTCTGTTCCTGCTTGATGGTCTTGATGAGTTCAAGTACCAGCTTGATTTTGAAGGGCAGGAGAAGCTTGTAGATGTCACTACCGAAGTCCCTGTGCAAGAGTTGGTGGTATCTCTTCTCAAGGGAAGCCTATTACCTGAAGCCTCTGTGATTGTCACTACACGACCCTCCTCGGACATTCCAACTAGATTCTGCCACCGGAGTTCTATTATCCTTGGCTTTGAGAAAAAGCAAGTTGAAGATTACTGCCTAAAGTTCTACAAAGATTCAGAGGTTTCCAGGAGAGTATATGAGTACATTACTGAAAATGACAGCCTCTTTGGCCTGTCCTTTATTCCCCTGTATTGCTACATCATCTGCACAGCGCTCAACGAGTTTTTCACCAGCAGTTCTGAAAAACCATTTGAACTCAGCCCACCCAAGACTGTGGGAGAAGTTTATTACTGCTATCTTTACACTGTCCTCAGGCACCACACCGTCAATACTAGCGTTTCCAAAAGCAATGTTTTCTCTGCTGTCAAAAATGAGTTGATGCAGCTTGGGAGACTGGCCTATCACAACCTGCTGAACAACAAGATTCTTTTTGATAAAAACGACCTGGAAAACTTTGGTTTTGCAGAAAACAATTTCCATAGCACATTCCTGAGTCAGATTTTGGTTCGGGTAAAAGAGAAAGAAGTCGAGATGTTTGCATTCTTCCACATGACCATTCAAGAGCACCTAGCGGCTCTCTATTGTGTTGTGAAAACCTCAAATGAAGACTTTCTCAAGAGCCTTGATCTCTGGTGTTTTGGTATACCCCCGGCAGATCCTACAATCAGTGCATTCCTAAGCACTTCTAAAAATCTGATGGAGAAGTGTAAGCTGGAAAACTTGCAGATGTTTACTAGGTTCTTCATGGGACTTGTCACCGCTGGATTAGAAGGCAAACTCAATGGTTTGGACAAATCCATGGATGAGAGCATTTTGGTGGGACTCTGCCAATGGTTCAAGACACAGTTTCAGAAAAACCTTTCCAACCAACAGGTGCTAAATCTCCTTCACTGTCTAATGGAACTTCAACAGGACAGTATAGTAAAAGAGGTGGCCCAAGAAATAAAAACTGTCAACCTGTTCAAAATGACCCTCAACCTTGTTGACTGTGTCACCCTCCATTATGTTCTTCAGTATTCAAACCACAAGCTGGAGGAACTCAACCTGGGCTACTCAAACATAGGCAACCAAGGGCTGAAAAGATTAGAGACTGTTCTTCACAAATGTGAAACTCTCTTGTAAGTATTTATTTGTTTATTCAAACTAGGGGTACAGTATTTCATGTTATCTGTATCAATGTCACATGCTATCTGTGTGTTAGATGCTTAAGGTGGTTGTAAGTGTTGATTTGGAGACAAAACAGAAATGGTGAAGTAAAGTTATTAGTCACAGAGCACTGGTATTTGGAGTAGAGTCGTCACATGTTGACTGTCACTCACTTGTGGCTAAAGCCAAAAGTTTAGCATCTCTTCAAATTTTAAGATTGAGACATGGTTAAAAAAAAAAGATATATATGAACATAATTTGGATATTTTATTTACCATCATGTAATCAAAGAAAGTACAAAGTGATATCACAAAAATTCGCCTGGAAGCCGTAATAGTACAGTACAGTATTTCAACCGGAACTGCTTTAGAGCCAATTGGATTAAAAGAGACGTATCATTTGTGCCCCCTGAACTAAAGTGTGTGAATGCAGGCATTATATCTCCATGGCGACGTGCATTATTGTTTCCTTTATTTGGCCTCTAACAAACATATATTGTATTAGAAAAGTTTATTCTTTGTGATGAACAAAAAAAATCTGAGGGCATAGAACAGCATGGACCATGGAGTTAAAATTTCTACCTGTATGAATCTGCATAAAGCTACCCCAGAGACTTCTATGTACAGTTTGTCCAGAGAATGGGTTAGGGTTACCATCTTATTAACTATTTGTTCTAATTCAAATGTTATAGTTGTTTAGTACTGACTTCCATAATTCCACACCTGTTGTTACAACTGTTAAGTTCACCTAAGATATATATTAATACAATTTTCAACTGCAGAGTCGAATTCTCGTTTTTGTTTTGTTTTTGTTTTTTTCATTTCAGCCTCCGCTACAATTGTCTTGACAAAGAAGCTGCCATTTTGGAGTCAGAAGTTTTAAAATCCCCAGACTGTCAAGTAAAGAAATTGTTGTACGTCCCTTTTAGTGTATTATCGTTATAAGCCGTAAACCACAGAGAGAGAGAGAGAGAGAGAGAGAGAGAGAGAGAGAGAGATTGATTGAGTGTGTGTCATGTTTGCATTGGTTTTATGCATTCAACAAAATGTAATATAAATGTTCTTATTTCACATGCAAATGCATGTTGCAACCACCTATATTTAAAAAAAAATACACAAATAGAAGAGAAAAGTTAATGCAACCCCTTTTGTGTGTATAATAATATATAAGATAGACTTGCACAAGTTTGGATCACACCAGGGTGTGCAGATCACACAGCTCAGGGGTATAAGAATGGGAATCAAACATAATTTCATAACATAATACATTCTGCATGAATGACTTTACTCTCCTCTTTTGTATTATTTATGATGCAACAGTGGTTCACTTTATAATAACTGAAATGCAAATTTATTTTGGTTGTTGATACATCTGTCATAAGTTTTAATTTTTCATTTACTTTTTGGTTTCAGTTGCCTGCCATACAATAAAAAGCCAGTTCAGCCCAAATGTCTTCAGAGAAGTAAAACCCAGAGTGATGCAGTGCTCTGACAATCTGCATTAAGTTTCCTTTTGTTTTGCTGGCAATACAATGCTGTGCACTAGATGGCGCTGGTGCATTCAATATAAAGACACTTTTGGCTCAGCACCTGAACTCATAGTCAAATCGCAATACCAGAATTCCCAAAATTAAAAACTATATATATATATATATATATATATATATATATATATATATATATATATATATATATATATATATATATAATATAATACATTAATTCATTGACAGAATAGGTGAGTTAATGTATGAGCCCCGCCTTCAGTGTGCGATGCAAAATGCATGCTACCATTTCTTCCAATTCCACAGCATGTGCGGCAATAATATTGGATCCGAGGGTGTGCTGCAGCTGTGGGCAGCGCTGGAGAGGAACCAGACTGTGGAAGAGCTCTACCTGGACATCACAGGAATCACAGAGAAGGGCACAGAAACCATCATCCCCTGCCTGATCAAAAACACCACACTGAAGGCACTGATGTCAGTACCTTTACTAACACTGTTTTCTCTCTGTGCTAAGTCTGAGGTAGTGTCTTGAGTTAAATTAATCTTGACCATTTATGATTTTAAAGACTTCAATCAAGCCCACTCGTTCCTTTCTTTTTTCTAGGCTATAGAGATGTCATTATTTTACCCTGTCTTCGTAGTTCATGTCATGAAGTCCTGTGACCAGTTGCTCTGCATGACAAAACCAATACAGCATTGTCATTTTCCCCTTGAGAAGAATCAGATTACTACTGTAGAGTAACACGGCCATCTTGCTTTCCCAGTATTGTAGGGAATGACCTTGGGGACATAGGGAAGAAAAGACTTCAGGAGCTGAGCAAGCGCAGATCGTCTCTGAAGATCATTGGGAACTTTACGGAGGACCTGGGTCTCCTTGAAGCCTACCTGGCCTGGGTGGAGGAGATGAAGGAGGATCGGAACCAGTTGGAGTCGGTGAAGAATGTCAATGCACTCCAGTCTGTGCTCAACGGGCTGAGTTTCCCAGCCCAGGGGTCACCAGACACCAGAGAAAAAGCCAAAGAGCTAAAGGAGAAGATCACAGAACTGCTTAACTCTCCTCAGTTTGTAACACTGAGATCATAAGCAACTACCAGCACCAGCATTATATTGCATATAACCTTAATCCTTAACCCTACCTCTAACCCTAACCCCAACCCTTTTCTGATATAATTGTGTACATGTATTGTCAAAAAGATTTACACATTACCTACATTGTGCTATGCATAATAACATTTTAATTATGTGTAAGTACACATGTACATACTCTGTAACTGTTATGTAAATAGACACATAGACAATGTACCAAATTTTGATAGTAGCGGTGTTGCCTACATTTCAGAAAATAGTTACAAAACTATTATAAGGAAAATGAAGGTTGTTAATTGTGTCAGTGCTAATAGAGGGGGTTTAAGTAAATGTATATTTATAAGAATTTATATTTATAAGAATTTTTTAATAAGGCTATAAAGTGAAGTACGCATCGGTTTCTGCACAAGTTCAAATCTTACAAAGGTCTATATTTTGCAGTGCTCATTTGCAATCTCCTGTATAGGATCCCCTGTACAGGGTAGTAAGGGTTATATGGATCAGGTCACAAATAGATCTACTGGGCTTTTCCTGGGTTTGTTTGAATATACATTGTGGAAAGATCCATAGCTTGCAAACGTGTACAATATTAAACCTGGCATTGCTAAGTGCAAATGAAAACACATCGATTATAATTTGTTTTCTAACATCAACATTTAGGTAAGTCTTTTGAATATTGAACTGGCGGGATTGAGATATGGAAAGTAAAAATTTTGTGAGTGCAAAGTTGACCCAAACGGGGAGCAGCTCTGAGAAAAAGAAATGTACAGGAAACTCCTTACAAATGAAACAGTTGCACTTCTCAATTCTGAAACTAGCAACCTCACTGATTGTTCAGTAAATCCAAGGCACAAGCAATAATACTGCAGGTAAGAACATATTTGCTGTTTATTTTTATTAAACAGTATTATTATTTCAAGACTTGTTGGCTTGTATGTTGTTTCTAATACCAGGACTATCACTGAGCTTTGAAACAGACTTTAAAGTTAAACATGTAAAAAGCTGTCAGGATGGTAACAATGAAAATAACTATTACAAGTATGTTATTTAAACATGGGGACGTGTAACGCTATATATTTCGGAACCCTGAAAGAGCTCAAAGTTTTAATAAATAAAGTATTCAATTATTTATTCCACCGTTAATTTAAAACATAATTTAAGAATAGCTGCATCGAATAGTAACACATTGGTCCCTTTTTTTTTTTTTTTGCATATCCACATCCAAGTGTGTGTTCGGGTAGTTTTATAGCTAACTGGATACCTTGCATTTATTATTATTATTATTATTATTATTATTATTATTATTATTATATTATTATTATTATTATTATTATTATTATTTATCATGCTAAGTTACTCAAACTACAAAACACAAAACAGTGCATTGTTCTGTAAGACTGAAATAAGGTATGCAAATTCTGTGTACCGTGTACCAACGCGACAGTTGGTGTCCCAACTTTTTAAAATTTTGTAAACGTAATGCGGAAAAAACAAACAATAGCGTCAATAACAAATCATTTCAACGCTGTTCATTTCAACGCGTTCGACTTCGGATCCCCTTCTGTGCTGACAAACCACCTTTTCCCTTTCTCCCTGTGACATCATACGGGTAAATTGTAATTTACCTGCAGCAGGTGTGCGCTATCAGAATCCCTCTCGGTGCTGTGTCGAACAGGTGAGAATCTTTTTCAATCAAAATGCGCCGGCTAGTTTCGAGTTATATAACTTGCTAGTACAGTTTTGTACGTTTCTTTTTTTTTTTTTTCAAAAGTCAGAGTTGTATTTTGGTGCCGTTGAAACATTTGTTGTCACCATTTATGAACGGTAATTATTATTATTTTTTTAAATCGTGTTGCTAGTCACAGACAATTAGATTTGATGATTGTTTGCAGTTGTTTTGAAGATACGTGATGTGATATTTAAGAAACGTTTTGGGATTGCAAATAGGTAATTCGTTTACAATAGAAAACAAATAGACTACTCTGTGTATAAGTGCATGGTTAAATATTATTGTAACTGTTGTTATCATTCCAACATTATTATTATTATTATTATTATTATGTATAACCCACCCCATACTTGTACATTTCCTTAAGGAAACGATTGACGTTTTAATGAAATATTCACTTTAAAAACAAATCAATTTTAATTTCACTGCACTGTTGGATTTTGACTATTTTAAATTTTAAATATTTATTAAATTAATGATACAAATACATTTAAAACTAGTGTTAGTTTTATTTGTTAACATTTGACTAACACTGTAATTACTTTTAGAAGCAAGGGATTTGTGGGACTGGGTGTTTTTAAACTAAAATATGCATGAGACTTAAAAGGTTATGCAAAGTAATATCCTACATGTTCCATAATAAACATATCTTGCTCTTATTAGAAGCTAACGTTTTCCCATATTCTTCTTCAACATTTTAGCATTAAGTCACCAGTATATTCAAACACAGTGTAAATGGGCTATTTTACCTGCAAGGCAGTTCATAGTCTTGCCTCTTGAAGAACTGGTTAGGCAGGTTAAGTGGCTGACTGTATTTCTTCTAAACCAGATTTTGGTGAGGACATTCTATAACACAGGAGAGTAAAGAATTTGGAGATCAGTGGAGGGGTCCTGTCTATCTGTTCCTACATGTGTTGCTCTTGACTTTCAACTTAACATGTCTCCATAACTGCGTTCACATGAGTGTTTGTTTCTAAGATGTTGGCTTCAAATGATTAGGTACAAAGTTTTAATTCATTAGAATGTTTTGATCATGGGTATGGTTCATTTAACAAATGACTTGCGTTTAGGTTTAAGACCATACAGACCAAATGCTTACAGATATTTTTTCCAAATGCGATATCCTTACAAAAAAGTGCTGTAGGGCACTGTAGTCCCCTTTTTTTTTTTTTTTTTTTTTTTTGTAGTAATACTATAGGACATCATAGAAGCGCTAAAGTGTTTCAGAAAAAAAGAGGCTCTTGAGGGATAAGGGAATGGTCCAACTCCACCTTAAAAAAAAAAAAAAAAAAAAAAAAAAAAAAAAGCCTTATTATGCATAGTTATTCCTAATAATAATAATAAATAATTATAATAATAAATAATAAATTTACAATGCTTTCTCTTGGGGTTCAAATATCTGGTGATAGTGATGCTTTGGTTTCACAAATACATTTATGGTAACTGCCAGGCTAAAAAAAAAAAATTATTACAATAATAATAATAATAATAAGAAGAAGAAAAAGAAAACCAAAGAGTTGCCATATAGCATAGTACATTGTGTAACTAATCATTGGGCAACATTTTAAACTCTCTTAAAGTAAATCGTAGCTTTTTGCCAGTGCCCATGTTAGCTTAGCTTGAATTAACAAATTAGTCCTCTTCTTTATTCATTGTGTTGTTTTTCTTTTGTTGTCCATTTAGGTTTTGCTGCTGAAAAACCAAATTGGAGGCAATGATGGCAGCAGGAAAGGGAAGCCCGACTATTATGGGCATTTTGGCTTTTGGAAATGTGATTATTGCAGTAAGTTCCAGGGAAACTGTGTGGTCAAGGTTGGGTTGAAACCTGGAACCCAGGTGGGAATGGTAACAGGATGAAGGGACTTGTAACAGAGTTTGTGAAAGCGTGAATCCTAAAGTAAAACTCCCTTTATGGTGGTCCACTGTGAAAAGCGCTGTATAAAAAAATAAAGATTATTATTAAACTACAAGGACAAATGGTTCAATATTTGGTGATCTGGGACTGGTTTTACATCCCTAACGTGTTGCCTAATGGGAGATTTTAGATTTATCCATGCAAAGTCCTTTTATTAACACTTGCCCTTTATCTGATATGACTGTTAGAATTAGGGTTTCGGTGAAACTTTATGCCTCCAACGTTGAGTGATTTTGTTTAAGGGATTTAAAAAATGTTGCTCGGTAAGACTTGGAGAAACGGTCACAAAAGGGCCTTGCCCTTACATTGTGATTGGCTTTGCATCACAAAGATAGATGATAGCATCTGGTAAGTGTACCAGGTAGTCAATGCAGCAGCTTTAATCGATAGATACATAGCTGCTGTAGGACGCTTGTCATTTCCCTGTGCTGCTATCCCAGAATGTCCTCTGCTGTATTAGTGGATGTGAAATCTTTTGTTATATGCTTTTCATTGAAAACTACCACCCATCTGTTCCATAAAAGTTGCCTCAAGTCACCCTTTCAAGCTGCAAGGACGAGACGACACAAATGCAGTCCAGAACTGAAGAGTTGGGTTTCCAAGAATCCAAGTGATTCTGCCTCAGGAACATGTGACCCATCCCTCCATACTCTCACCACTGTTGGAAATGTCTCCTACCCTCTGCCCTAAGTCTATCTATTTATTTATTAAAAAATATGATTTCTGTCTTCCATAGCTTTGTGGCATAACACTGTTTGCTGTAACAATATGGGTCACCACCGATGGGTACGATCTCTATCCTATCATGGGTGTATCTGGAAAGGATGACGTCTTCGCTGGAGCCTGGATTGCCATTTTCACTGGATTTGCTTTCTTCTGCACAGCAATCTATGGGATTTTTGCCGTCCTTAAGCAAAGCCGCAGCATGATGCTACTGGTCAGTACAGAGATCTCTCTGCTGGGTTTGTCCCCCGTGCTGTAACATTTAATTTCAAGGCTTGTGGACCTTTTGTTCACGAGTTTCTGCAATGAACAGATGAGACTGCTCAGTGGCTTGTAACACAGACCCAATAGCGTCATGCCCTGATGGGAAGTTAGCACAATATTAGTGCTAATTGGGGTCTTTGAAACTAGCCATATATTCTGTACCTGTCACTGCTCTTCATTGCAGAAATGTTTTGTTTTTTGGGGGGGCAGGGGAGATGAAAAACAAAAGCCCATCCTGCTTCAATGAATTTGTCCCAATATGAGGTGTGTACATATCTTTGGGATATTCTTGCGCATTATCAGTAGCTGCTCCCATAGATTCTGTTATGTGGGATATATTAGTTTTTTGTGATTGTTTGAGTATGAATCATTCTTCCTAATGCTCTGTTCTTTCTTCATTTTAGTATCTGGTATTGATGGTGATCATCTACATCTTTGAGAGTGCTTCTGCTATCACTTCGTACACCCACAGAGATTATGCAAGTGCTGGCAAGCTCATTTTCTTGGCTGATGGGAACACTAGATTGAATCTCCTCTAAGTTTTATTATCCCCTGGCAACCATTATGAACAGTATAGTACACCCACAGTTCTAAATGCATGGAACAGCAGGTCAAGTGTTAGGGTCTAAAGCACTGGGAAAATTGAAACAACATTAAGAGATTCAGTCCTATTTATTTAGATCCTCCCCCATTTCGGTGCAAATGGTATGATAACGAGGGACAAGCAATGATGTGCTGAATGGCCTCTTGCATAAGAACATATTTTAAGAACATGTATTTATTTCAATTTACAAGGGTGACTGCAGCCAGGAATCGAAATAAACGATTTGTTTCTTTTCAGCTGGTCGCCAACAGTGACTTCGTTAAGAAGCAAATGCTGCAGTATTACGCGGAAGACAGTGATCCTGGCCGTCAGATCACCACTGTGTGGAATCGACTCATGCTTGACGTAAGCAATCCTTTTACTATTGAAATATTCTAAGGTTTTGCACTGCTTTGTTCGATAGCAGTGATTGGGGTTGTGCATCAGACAGTTAACTTCAGGTTCAATGCCAAGTCCTCTATATTAATGTGTTTGTATATATATATATATATATATATATATATATATATATATATATATATATATATATATATATATATATATATATATATATATATATATATATATATAAATGGCAGACACCTTTATCCCAAGGCGGCTTACAGGTGTTAGAGGGCAGTAAAGGGTTACAGTGCAAACTTAATATTAAATGCAGTATAGTTTGCAAGAAGTATGTTAAAGTATTAGCCCAGCAAACTTGCAAAATGCATTTTTAATCTGTATGGTGTTGTGCTGTATTCTTTCCATTTTGAAACGCCATGAAAAATAATTGATTGAATCAGATACAATGTATTGCACATCCTTGTCATGAGCAAATTGAACTACCTCCATATGAATAAGTTTTGTTTTAAGTCTATTTAAAACAAATGGTTGTGTTACAGCAAATGCTTCTGACAGCACAGGGAGTTCTGTGTAATTCAGTTACATTAAGGGGGGGGGGGGGGGGTATATGTATACTGAATTAAATGATCGTTATTTTCTTTATTTTCAGCTTAATTGCTGTGGTACGGACAGTGCTCTTGACTGGACAGATTATACCTCAACCTTCAAGAACAAATTCAGAGATTCCTACCCCTGGCCTCTGAACTGCTGCAAACGCAAGAGCAATTATGAAGTGATCAGCCTGGATGCCTGCAAGATTGGAAACCTGGACTACATGAATGGAAACGTAAGAGCCTGTGGTGACCCTTCACGTGAAGTGTCTCTATTTGCTGTGCATTTTACACAGTCGTTAGTTACTCTGAACCTTACTATGTGTCTTGGACCAATGCCGTGATGATTGATAGTGAATCAGCTGATATGCAAAGAGCTTATGTAAATTTTGGGGAACACATTACAGTAAGTGTCACCTAATGACTGTGTATTTACATAGTAGTTACTTAGCACATACATGTGTACTTGGGCACAATTGTAATGTTATTCTACTTGGTTACCGTGAACTTAATATGTATTTTGCATGATATAACCCTAAGTCTTGTACTTGCATATGTCATGCAAAATGATTGACTTAAGTGCATTGTAGCTATGCATAATAACACTGTTGCTTTTCCAAGTCTTTACACTTTTACTGTGACCCTAGAGAAATGTCTAAAGCTATTGCTTTTGCAATTTTGTGTTCCGTTTGCACAAACTCTGAATAACCCTGTAGAGTTCTCCTTCGTTATTTCAAGATTGAAGGCCGGTTGCACCAGGCTGACTGCAAATTGCATTCATTATATTTTACTGAATAACCAATTCGCTGTTTTAAATATTTCCAAAAGTCAGATCATGAAACAGTGTGGAAGCGCTGTGTTAAACAAAACCAAAAAGTAAACAACAAGGTGAATTTTGTTCTTTGTTTTTCAGGGTTGCTTTCCTCACATCGACTCAGTGTTTTCTAGGTACGCCTGGGCTGTTTCCTGGTTTGGCTTTGCTATACTCATGTTTACGGTAAGCAAATGAACATTTTTTGTTTTGTTTTGTGGTAATGGTTATTGCCAAGAACACTGTTGAAATATTTTGTTTTTGAGAGCAAAAAACACCCCCATTTCAAACCTGTATCTATATACATTTTTTTATACTATTGACCAATGGTGTGTACAGCTATGGCCAAAGTTTTAGCGTCATCACCCTATAGAATTAACTATTTTTGCTTCAACGTCGAATGAAACCTGATGAGTAATGTTACGCTAACATATTGAGTTACATACTCTGTAAACTTAACAAAAAACGAACAAATTAGTGTGACCTTTTTTTAACCTTTCCAACGTGAAATACTGAACTACTATTATGGCTTCTGGTAGACTTTTTTTTTCTTTGCAATATCATTTTGTAGTTGATTTGATTTACATGACATTAAATAAGAGAGCTGTATTATGTTCGTATAGTTTTATTTTTATTCTGTCTCTATCCTAAAACGTTTAGTGCTGCAAAACTCTTTTGGCCATCGCTGGTCAAGCTAGTATATCATTTGCTAGTAGCCTACATAAACAGATCACATGAAAGGGATTCATCTAAACTTACAGAAACCTTTCAGACCAATAATTGCATTTTCTTAGGCATTTATTTTCAGAAATAAAATCTGACAGGATAATGTCAATGCTTTATTTGGTGACACATGACAATATTAAGGATAGAGGACTTCCTCAGCCTTGTTCTTGGGAGGAATTGACATTGCAGATGGGACTGGCAGGGCAAAGGTTGTCGATACTAAAAATGTAGAAGGATTTAGCAAAATTGTAGGACGTGGGTTGCCATCGCTAAGCCACCCTTCCCCTGTTGAAGGAGGTTGATTGACAAAAGGGAAGAAAGGGTAGTTATGTAGACAGATGAAACAAACACTATTTAAATGGACCCTACCCGACAATTTCCCAGGATGTGCATGCTTAAACTGTATTTTGCTTTGGTTTTAGGCTCTGGTGCTGCTATTGGCTATGGTGTACTATGTTAAGCTCTAGG
Organism: Polyodon spathula; assembly: GCF_017654505.1. Lineage (NCBI taxonomy): Eukaryota > Metazoa > Chordata > Actinopteri > Acipenseriformes > Polyodontidae > Polyodon > Polyodon spathula. Next base: position 20,430,422 of record NC_054557.1, on the reverse strand, counting down.
ACCCATGACCTCAATCTGCTCCAGTCCATTCCAGTCCAAGATTTTGTAAATAAACAGCAAGAATGGCTTTTTTTTTTTTTTTTTTTTTTTGATTACTTGAAGGATTCAGATTTTTTTTCCCTGCCAAAATATTATCCAGGAATTTTTATTCCCTCAAACATAAAGATAATAATTTTAATGCCATTTCTGGAAGTTTATTGCGAAGTCGATTTCCTTCCCAACCCAGACATCTTCCCCCTTCCTCGTTTCCACAATTGTTTACCTTTTTTTTTTTTTTTTTGTGTTTTAAAAGCTGTTCACACACAAACCTTTTCACTGTGCAGGATACCTCCTAGTCACAAACTATTGCGTCGAGCAAGACACAATATCGGGTTATGCATGAACTTTTGGATTGCCAATATTGGATAGGTTAAAGACCAAAGGGGTGACTATATTGAATGTTGTAAAGTTTATACACAATGAATTACTGTTTTCTTACTGTACAGGTATTTTAGCCCTGTTTCACTAGCTGCTGGTTTAACTCTACTCTTGCACTATTTAATGTAAATTTAGGTAAGATAGTCCAAGACTAGTGCTAGTAGGGGTCTGTGAAATCAACAGTTTTAAATCTGCAGTTTTAGTGTGCTTTGCAAATTGCTAGCAGGGAAAAGTTTCGTAATCAGCGCTACACAAGAGATCAGGCTTTTGCCTTTTTTTCTTTTCTGAAAGCATATGAAGTCATGTAACCATTTTTGGTGAAAATGTTGTGCTGTTTAATCCTAACCCTGCAAAATGTGCTTAGTGTTAATTTGAAACTTGATGAGATGGAGACTGATATTTGTTTATTCAATGAAATCCAATGTAGTCATTTTGCATATGACATCATGCTCTCTTACTTCATGCGAACCAAAACTACTGTACCACTTATTGTAATTGTATGCTGTAATTCATTAATAAAAGTACTTGAGACTTAACTGGTCCTACTCTTTTGTTCAGTCAGGAAATAAATTATTAAAACACAGCCTATGCAATACAGATGGAATGTCACAATAATCAAGGACTCTTTCTTATGCCCCAAAAAGCCTGGACAGGGCTGTCTTTAAATGGGTCTAACCTAATATTTCCTGGTTATACATTCTATAGAAATCCATTCCAATTCCTCTATAGATTGCTGTGAATGAAGGGACATGTACTGTCTCAATGTAGCATTCCCCTCGGTGATGGCTCAGGTATTAAATTGTTCTTAATAGAACGTCCTGGACCAATCTTAAAAAGCATGCCTTACATTAATTTGTTTATGGTTGTGTGAGGGGCTTTCAATATGGACAGTCATAATAAGAGATCTTAATACATGTACCCCATTGATTTTTAGGTGCTTTGCACTGGCTTTGAATAAAAGATGCAGTAAAACCTGTCGAATCCAGCCCATCTACAAACTGCCATTTTGTGTCATTCATCATGTTTGTGTTCCAACTCAATTCATATTGAAATAAATGGATCTGACACCCTCAATAATCTTGATCATTTCTAAGTCTTGTCTGCTTAAACTATGTAAATCCAACTGTACAGTCCAGGACCAATACATACGATTTTTATTTTCTAAGTTTCTAATCAAGAATTTTGTTTTAATATGCATGTGTCAAGTGAGTATACTACATATATAGCATTAGTTATTAATCAGCAGGTTTCATTCAACTTTATGAAGCAAAACTCTTGCGGATTCTGTCATGACAAGCTCGTTCTCACATGTTCCAGCTGCTGTGACCATCCCATAATAAACAATCAAAAACATTTGATACTTTTTCTGGATTTTGCTAAGACAGTGGGGGGCATGGGGGTTGTGGTTGTAGACACCAACACAAGGGCATCAGTTTTATGTTACCACTAAACCAAGCGCCAGCACTGAGCTACCTACAATGGAATTGCTTCTTCAGAAAAACATGAGATTTAAAACACTGTACAAAAACACAGCTACAAAACACAAGCTGGCCTAGTTTGGTCATGCGCTACTCTTCATACAAAGATTTTAACAAACATGTACATGTCTTATTGAACCAGTAAACACAGCCCATTGTCTATTTGACAGTTTCTTTTACCGTCTGGAAGGCAAAGCAAGAGGAGGAGAGACTCTTATTTCTAACCTCGCTAGGCCCCAAGCCTTAGTTGAGCTGGCAGAAGTCACAGAGCAACTGAGCAATGCACTGAACAAAATTATTTCTGAAACATGCTGTTTCCTTCCAGAGCCCACGTCACTGCAGCTCTTCCTGGCTAAGCTACTCTGCTGCATTCCTGTCTTCACCCCGACATGCCTTACCATGTGTAGTTGTGACAGCGTGACAAAATTATTCAGACTATTCAACTATTATATTGTAGCAGATACTATTTTGTGTTGTTTGACTAATCATGTCTCTTCTCACACTTAGAAGTCACAGTTTTTCATCAACTCACCATTTATGAGTTTAGGAGGTAGTGTGGTCCAGTGGTTAAAGTCTAGGGGCTTGTAGCCCAAAGGTCATGGGTTCAAATCCCACCTCTGCCACTGACTCACTGTGTGTGACCCTGAGCAAGTACCTTAACCTCCTTGTGCTCCATCCTGCGGCTGAGATGTTAAATCAATGTCCTATTGCAAGTGACTCTGCATATAATGCACAGTTCACAACTTACCTTTGTGATGGTGGTCTGCTATGAAAAGTGCTAAATAAAAATAAATACTTTTCTGATTCCTGATTTTTAAACTCAACTATTTTAGGATTGAGACAATTAAAAAAAAAAAAAAATATATATATATATATATATATATATATATATATATATATATATATATATAATGTAGATCTTTTATTTAACATCATGTAGTCAAAGAAACTACAAAATGATTTTGCAAAAGTCTACCAGAAGCTATAATTGTAGTACAGTATTTCATGTTAGATTTCAAATTGTCAAATTTGTCATTTTTCAGTAAGTATATGGAAAACGACAAAGCGTTATGTATATTAACATAACTTTATTCAGCAGGTTTCATTCGACTTTATAGAAGTAAAATTAGTTAATTCTGTAAGGGTGTTGCAAAACATTTGGCCATAATTGTACATCCCTGTTTACATCAGTGAGATCCTAACTTTGTGAGAGGCATCAGCCAGTGAAACAAAAAGGTTTCATGCAGGATAACATTAACAGAACACTGAGCCACAAGGAGCAAAACATATGACTAAACAGTCCTGTGATCAGACAGCTCCTCTTTCTCCCCCTCCTGAGCAGAGGGAGTTTGTCTGGTTAAAATGATGCCAAACTGGTTTAGCACCAGCAGAACAGGTTTTCACATTGAGAGTGGGGTTAAAAGAAATACCTGACATACTACTGTGGCAATGAAAGAGTCCTGCACATCAGAAACAAATTCCTGGGAGACTGAAGAGGCTTTGTGAAACATCAAAGGATGTGAAAAGGAGCAAGAGAGACTATACTGGATTTGCATCTTGACGATAGTAAAATGGAAAGCTTAATTACTGTCTCATTGTAATGGATAACGACCTAATTAATGTCAAAAGCAGCTGGCTGTGCTATAGCTACATTCACAGCATGATTGACTTCTTTTTTTGACAATTTTTAGACTGTCCTCCGAAGCGTGTGCCGTTAGCCGCCCGCTTCTAAGCACACTGCAGGCTCACCATGCAGCCACCTCAGAGCTACAGCGTCGGAGGACAACGCAGCTCTGCCCGCAGGCACCTGGCCAGACCACAGGGGGTGCTGGTACACAATGAGCGGAGGACACCCTGGCTGACCTAAGCCCTCCCTCCCCATGGCTCAGCCATTGTATGATCGGACCTTGGACATACAACCAATGATAAATGTAACATACATAAGACACCAGAATCCTCAATTGAACAGGTCAATTTATTGTTGTTAAAATGATAAATTAGATCTTATAAACACATTTTTTTTTTTTTTTTTTGCAATTTTCACATACACTTCACAATACAGTGTCATGCAAACTATCTTCCTTGTTACAAAAAAAAATAAAAATGAGAAAAAGTAAACTTTCAAATGAATGTAACGATCATGTAGAGGTGAGAAGACAGGCTGTCAACAGCAGGCTCAGCAACCAATTAAAGCTCATATAGTTAACAAAATAATACCACTAAAGCTTATTAATATGCATTACTTTCACTTTGTATATAATCTGATTTTTTTTCCCCAGAAGCACAACACCCAAGTATCTGCATGAGAAATTTCTGATTTAGAAAAAAAAAAAAAAACTTCTCTAAGAAATTCAGATAAATTACTGTTAAAAAATGTAGTAATGTTTGCATTTTTCTTGTAGGAAAACGTGAGACCTACGAAATGATTTATATTAGGTAAGATTTACTGCAATTGTTTTGTTAGCACCATGTACTTCAAACTGCACAAGGCAATGACACAAGACAGGCACTCACTAAGTCAATGGAAACCTGGAGTGTGGTGGTCTTTGAAAATGGTAAGAAAACAAACACACACACACACACACACACACACAGACACTCCGAGGATCTATGCTCTTGCATAGCTTATAATGGTTTGCAAAAGACACGCAGTGAACACTGTGTCTAACGTCTCACACATACTGTAGGTATCATCACATGTTTATTATATACTGCATAGGTACAATCAACCCTTCCCTGTAATACATTAAAACCTCAATTATGTTTTTACACCAGTATCCAAACCCTGGTAATGCTCACATCATGTGCAATGCTATTTTGTCCAAAAAGTGTACAGTAAACGCTACACTACTTAAAAAACAAAAATGTTTAGTAATAATTTGATTAGGTGACAATTATTTTTTCCCCCCACAAAGAACACCTTCTGGTCCCAATAAGTTTTAGATTAGAGACTGTCGTGTTAAAAAAAAAAAAAAAAATTAAAAAAGTGTTTTTTTTTTGTTTTTTTTGTAGTTTATCCCAGTTCCTCCAGCTTTGCACACTTTATACATTGTAACCCTTTCTCTCCTACAATATACTGAGTGTTTATGCCTCAATACCTCCAAAATAATTCAGGGGTATGTATTGCAAGTACTAGCAGCAAGGACTGAGCAAATATGATTTAGGTCGTTCATAAATGTGCTGTGGTAATACACAAGGCAGCAATGGATTCATTTGAAGGTGTATGGATAGGAATTAAAATTTGTAGGATCGTCAAAGCATTTCCATGGAGACTAATGCCTTGTTTTCATCTACACCTTGAAAACAAGTCTGTAAAACTAATTCTCATCTTGTTCAACTGTGAAACAGAGACTGTTGCCAGTCTCATCTATATTCTAGAATGGAGTGTGTCAAACACAACAGATACATTTCATGATTTTGTATACATCTCTTTATTTACTCCCAACACTTCCCCGGATGGTAAAATGAATTGATAGGACTTTGAGGTTTAACAAAACAAGCCTTTGCATTGGATTCATAAGAAATACACTCCACTTGAGAGACTAACTGGGTCTGCCATTAGGGCTGAACTGAACTTCAACTCAGCCCCAAAAACAGATGGAAACAATGCGTTAGATAGCTCGGTCTCCTCGCTTGAGAAACTGGATTACTTTAAGAACGCATAGCGCTACATTTAAAACGTTAAGGTTTATCATTTAATAAATGAATGCAAGTTGAGAAACAATACTTCATAAGTCTAAAAATGCTTTACAAAGAACGTGTACAAAATACTTGCCTGCCCTTTACCACACCCTGTATATCACATTCTAAAAGGCCTCCAGGAGCCCTCCACAACTAGGTATGTGTGGAACTTGAGCTCCTGGCCTTCAGTCCAAGCCAATGCGGTGGGCTTGATTAATTTGTGTGCTTACACCAACATCCTTTCTATTAACAGCGCTATTGGTCAACAGTTTTGCTGCTGTTAAAACCAGTACAATAGACCCCAGTGATGTAAAACTAGACAGATTTGAAAACCATTCAGTCAGTACATGAGGTCAACAGTGGTCTGGTGATATTTTGCATACATTGGGAAAGTATAGATGTGTCCCATCTGTAATTGTGCGTGAAAGTCAACTATAAATACATGTGCTGTCCTCTATGGTTTCCATCTTTTAAACATGTAGCTCTTCTGCAAATACATGGTTTAGAAAATCCATACGCTGCTGTATAATACGAACAGGAGGGGTTGACAACTATGTTATAGCTCTGTCCGTATTGCATTGCAGTAAAAACATTGACTCAATTCCTAACTCTCTGCATGAAGTACCTTAGCTGGTTAACTGGTCTGTTTCTACGGTTATGTTACCAAAAATGCTGGTTGTCTGGTGTCTTGAATGCAGTTATTTTTCCCTGGAAGACATGTAGTGTCTGTTATAGTCCAATAACAAAATTAAAAACATCCATTTCCAAAACCAAAGCTGAACAAAAGCATTTGAATGAGGCTTCAAATGAAGCAAAAGCTTTTTTTTTGTCACCAACAGGAACAGAGTTAAAAAAAAGAACAAATTTTTATTAAAATAGCTCATCCTAATACAGAGAGATGTTCAGATTAAAAGGTACTGACAGAGTGTAAATGTTAAGGTGGCCATTACATGGTGCTGATTAAAACGGACTACATTTCCCATAACTCACTGCACTTAATGGCCATATTAAAACCACGTATAAATCCAATGTTAGGCTAAAACAGACACTATACTAAAAAAAAAAAGGTAAAATCCATTATGGATTCTATTAGGGCTACAGAATATTAAGCAGGTTGGAAAGGATTAACTTCCATTACAGTTTTAAAATGTGCTTTTCCTTGATGCATACATAATTACAATACATAATTTGCTGTGAAAAAACAATACATTTGAAAAAAAGCAAGAGCTGGGGAAATTGGCCTTGAGTCCCGAATATTATATATATATATATATATATATATATTATATATATATATATCTATATATATATATATATATATATATATATATATATATATATATATATATATATATATATATATTTGGGAATCCAACAGAATAGTATAAAGGACAATACAATATACATGAGTCCGGTTAACAATAAACAAGGTTTTATTTTTTAGTTCAAACATCAGGGACGTATCTTATACACGTTACGTTATTTGTCTCATTTTTCGAAGTATAAGGACATACAAGACACAACTTGTAAGGAGATCAAGGTGCCACTGTCTTTCAGCAACAAACCGTCGATATGTTTATGGAACGGTTTACATCTAGTTCCAAAACACTTTACAGCAAACTCCCATCTGCAAAGGTTTTCAAAGGCTTTATTTTCAAAAATCGTTAGTAAATTTGATGTTATTCTTTGACTATTTTCCCATCCACGCCAGTAAAGTCCTTGTTTGGCCACTATACATAAGTACTCTCCAGATGTTCATTTCCTGAGTTAACAGTAATACGACCACCCTCGCCACATGCCATTTGAGTGGCGGGAGGGTTCCTATTACATGCAACAGCAGCGAGTGTCCTAGTAGGGGTGTTACAGGAAAATTAGTTTCACCCGAGCCAAGAACTAATAAGTTCAACAGCAAAAGCAGAAGGGATTTCTAGGGGAAATGGTATGCTCATGGTAGGTGACGAGAAGCTTCACCCAGCACAAAGTGACTATAGAAACAATACCCTGGGATCAAACAGTTTTACTGTCTTATACTTATTAAAAAAAATAATAAAAATGGCCACGAAAAATACATATTGGTATATTAAAATGAGTGTACTGTGTTATTTTGAGTTGAGTTATATTTATTCAATGCAATTTTGAATGGTGTTACCTGTCCTAGGTCTGTATTCTGGTCTGCAGTGTTAAAAGAGTTGATTATATTACACCTTGGTAGTGAACTTACTGAAGGGCTATCTTGTGGGAGGGGGACTATTGCAATATTGGGCCAGATTATAAAATAAAAGCCCCAGCTCTCATGAGTGAATTAGTATATACAACACATCTCCCAAACAGTTAGTGTCAAAGAAATAAATTGTTTAGTTTCTACAAGTCAGTCAGTCAGCAGTAGCTCCGTGTCTGTCCTTCTGAATGGACAGACCAGTTTGGGGCTGGTAAACTGCCCTGTCGGACTACACCTGCTGGTGTCCGAAGAACTGGATGGAAAGACGGATCCAGTGCGGAGACCAGTCCCTCTCTCCTGGGTACATTCCCATACTGAGGGAGTCCTGGTACAGAACTGGAATTAATCTGGTAAGTGTTACAATGCTGAGTGCGGAGGATTCCAGGGTTGTAGCCATGCTGGGGTTGGAGCCCTCTTGGAGGTGCTGTCGTGGTCAGAGAAAGCTGCGCCATGCTGTTAAAAGGAGTTCGAACCGCACATTCCTCCGATGCCACGGAAACTTGATTCGAATAGGTAGGTCTGAAGTTTGGCTCTTGTTGCCTGGTGATGTAAGACGAACTGGATTTAGCATGAGACTGATTCGGGGTGGAAACACAGCTCCTTGGCCGAGGGTGGTTCGCAGCGTCCTGCGCTGCCCTGTAGAACTTAAGAACCTGATCCCCGGAAGGCATGACATCAAATGCTTGGCGGTAGTGCCCACTTGAAGAACAGGACCTCCTTAGTGGCTCCTCCCGCCGAGTGTGGGTGCCTCTTGGAGCAAAAGGATTGCCATTCCACTGGGGTCTCACTGGACCTGCGGCATAGACATTGAAGCTAGCTCTATACTGCTGCTGCTACTGCTGCTGCTACTGCTGCTGCTGCTGCTGTTGTTGGGGAAGAGAAGGCATCTCGCACAGCGTCGCAAGACACCTTGAAGCTCCATCGTTTCCAGATTCAGCCGCAGGTGGTTCAGTCGAGTGGTTCACGTGATCTTTTTCCTCTGGACCTAGATTTTGCAACTCTCCAGGACCTTCAATGCTGGCGTTTCCAGGATCAGACTTGCTCCTGAAGTGGACTGCTTCTGAACCTCGTGGTTTCTCCTCCAGAGATGGAGGGAAGTTATCGTACTGAGACGCCACTGAACTGCCAGCCCTCTGCCAGGGGTCAGATGAAGATTCCTGACTTGAGACATTCTCTTCGAAGACTGAAGGAGGCTCTGTACCAGATTTATCACTGGAGCTCCCAGTTGGGGGTGGCTCTGAATGTTGGTCTCCATCTAAGTTGGTTGATGTCCAGGCTTTGCCTGGGTTGAAAGGAAAATTGACATATATTGGCTCTGGTTGCTCTTGAGGTTTGGGAGACTTTGGGGCAGACACAGAAGCCTGAGGTCGGTGGTCCTGAACGACCCTGGTCTCACCTTCATGGGCAGCCCCTTCTTCAAGGTACCTGTAACAGACTTTCCCATTTTCAAAGTAGGGGTGTAGCTGTGAGGCTGAGAGATCTGCAGAAGGGGACCGCTGGGCCCTGTAGACGTTTCTATGGTGGGTAGAGGTCCCCTGATTAGGAGCCACCTCAGTCCGAGAGACAGGAACCATTCTAAAGGGTGCAGAGGGCTGGTGTGCAGGGCTTTCCTGGGGCACTGCGGAATAGGGAATACCTGCTACTTGTGTATAACCAGCAGCATTGCCCTGCACTGCTAAGGATCGCTCCACAGTAAGGTTCATGTTCTGTGAGATTCCAGTCCAAAGATGAGGTCTAACTGAAATGTCATGGCTCCTTAAATGCCTGTCCGCAAAGGCATGTTCAAACCCAGGCCTGGGAAGGCGGTAAGGAACTCCTTCAAACTGCACCTGGTTTCCAACATTCTGATAATTGTATTGAGGGATCTGTACAAAGGAGGGCTCTGGCGCAATCTCATAGTAAAAGTTTTCGTGCTTGACTTGGTCCTCTGATCTCCCAGTGAATATCTGAGGGTTACTGCTAGATCTGTTGTGGTAGACCTGAACAGAGGAAGTAGCAAATCCCCTGGATTGATCCAAATGACACCGGGTTTTCGGATCCATGTAGGAAACTCCTTCCGAATCATTCCTGGAAAACGGAGGCGTGGACTGAGACGCAAGAAGCATTCTGGGCCTTGCCTGGTCTTGAGATCGCCTGGAATAGCTCTCATTACGATGCAGCGGCACCCCAGCGTTCAGTTCTGGAGGCTTCGGGGGCACTTTTGGCCTGGCTGGCTGGAAGGCTCTTGGATGAGAGGAGCTGTGAATGATAGGAGAGCTCTTGCATTTCGAGTGATGGAATTGTGGGTGGTGGTGGTGGTTCGTGTGCTTGGCGGGAGGGGCAGGGTGCTTATGTTGAAGATGGGGGGCAGAAAACTGTCTAGAATAGGCTGGTGCCTTCTTGCCGGGAAGCTGATTTTCAGCGTTCAACTCTGGTACAGAAGAAGCAGCAGCAGCTTGATTAGAAAGGCTCGGGGGGTTGTCTTGTGGCTGGCAAGCCGTAACTGAATGGAGCTTGGGCTGAGGAGGTTTGTAGGGTGAATCAGTTTCGGCTGAGGAACTATGTGTGGATGCTCCAGACTCGGAAAGAGAGGTCTGGGATGAAAAGGTACCAGATTCCTAGATGGAAAAACAAAACAATTTTTTTTTTGAAAAAAAATGGTAAAACACACTCCTCTAACAGAACATTTATAGAACCGATGCTTTTTTAAAATTACGAAAAACAGGTATGCCACTAGCTTACAAAGATAATAAAATACAATAGACAAAGTTATATTTTAAAAAAGCAAGGTACGGAGTTAAAAACCCTGAAGATTTTCCTTACCTGCAGCTGGCTCCTGATATGATTCTGTCCGTCGGAGTCTCCTTTCTCACTCTGTAGCTGGGGCCCTCGCTCAGGCTTCCACACAGACAAAGACCGCACGGTGGAGTACAAAGGGTTGGCCCCCGAAGACAGGCATTCGTTGGAGTCCACCGACGGAGACCTCATGAATCGCGCCTCTACGGAAGCCCCTCCCCCATCTCCTCCTTGTGGGCGGGGCTCTCGCTGGCTCTGCTTCAGAGCCTTGTTGGCGCTCTCTGCCAGGGCCAGGGCCATCAGCCGGGCAGGGTTTTTTGGAGGAGGTGGCGGAGGCACCTGGGAAGACAGTGGGGCGGCTGCCATCAAAAAGCCTGGGAGAAAGAAAATAAAAACAGGCGATCAAATGAATTTTTCGTTGAGGTGTAAATACAGAAAAAAAACTTCGGCACACGAAGCAACTAACCAACAAGTGAAGATAAAGTGCAATGTTCTTGTTTAGATAGCTTCATTATACAAAATAATATACAAGTATTCTAAAATGATAACAAGTAAGCTCTTACAGTACCTGCTTGAAGCTGTGAATGGTCCATCACACTAGAGTGTTCCGATAACTGGAAACTGGGGACCGAGTGGCCCTTGACCTTTGACTCTGTGAAGGACAGCTTACTCCTGATTTCCTGTTGGCAGTTCTCGGTGAGCTGAATATCACATGACCTCAACAGCATAGAGATCATCTGAGGGGGTTGGTCAGCAGCTGTAGCCAAGTTCTGAGCTCCACTTGCCCTTTGGAACTCTCCAGCCCTTCCACCAATCATCTCTAGGACTTTAGCAGGCACTGTGATGGAGATTGGCTCGGAGATATCCATCGGTGGGGACTTGTTGCCTTTAGGGGAAAGGGCGTGAACCATCTTTCTGGTAAAAGAGGTTGATTTGCTTAGCTTCTCAGGAGCAGGGCTGGAGATCTCTGAAGTCTGGGTCAAGGGGTTCGTTACGGCTGAAGTCTTGAGCTGCTGGCAGCAGGACTGAACTCGCCGAGGAGGCTGATTAACAAAGCTTTTCTTCACAGCAACTTCTGACTGGTTCATCAAGGAGTCAGGGTCTTCAGTGACAAGACGCTGTGGGCCGCAACGGAAGGTCAGGGGTTCCAATTCCAGGCCAGCCTCCTCTAAATAAGTAGGGCTGAAGTCCATCTCGTCCTCTGCTAGCCACAGCGAGGCCTCGTGGGAAAAGTCAGGCAGCATGTAAACGCCCTCGGGGTCCTCGGCCTGAACACTGTCGTAGGAGCGGCAGTGCTTCAGGGTGGACAGAAGTTCTGTTTCCATAGTAACGGAGAGGGCATCACTGCTGGACCGAGGTCGACGTAGACGCTGATGCTTGGAGAGGCCTACAGACAATGAGCAGAAAATATGAGAGGGTACGAAGAAAGAAACAGATTTCCGGTTTAGTTTGTCCATTCATCTCTGTGTACAAAGGCTGTCAGTCATTAGGTAAAGCCGCCAGTCACTGAGAAATTCCCGTAATTAAAACAGCTACACCTCCCTTTATTATACCTATGGTAGTACTAGATTTAATTTTATACAATGTAAATAAGTGTTGGGTGTAACACACTTAATTTTTTTTTTTAATCCCTTTAAAATGATTTGCTAGCTACAGCTCTCCACACCCTCTTCAGCCACTGTGTGTATAATTGTGCTATATGAAAAAGTTTCCTATCTACAGATGTATTTTATAATGCATAAATGTTTTGGCAGGGCAACCTCTTAGAATACACACAAACAGTTTTAAAAGTTTAAAAATTAAAATAAAAAAAATCATGATCAAAACGGGATATACAGCCCCAAAGAGGCAAGGCCAATCTAGAAATCTAACAAAAAAAAAACAACTAAAAGAAAGAAAGTCGACCAAATCTGGTCTTTTCCTTACCAGCCCCACTGTGTTGAGAACAAAGAGACTCTTCACTCTTTGCAGACCGGAGTGTCACGGTTTCTATCCGCGTTCCTGCAACAAAAACAGAGATTTGAAATTCATACAAACCTGCCCTGAGTAACTTTGTCTTTTGTTATTGTAAAAAATTAAAAAAAAAAAAAAAACTCTTGTACGTAATATGTACAATAAAAAAGTTTTCCTGTTCCATAAAACTGAACGACAAAAGCATACTGCAATAATGTATTCCTGTTCAGATTAGTCGACCTGTCACTGGTATTGTTCAAACCTGAAGATTATGTTAAAACACGGCTTGACAAAGGTCAGCATGCAGCTACCGACACCAACAATAAGGCACAAAGCCCTTATCCACAAGCAGGAGAACATGAAGCACATACAACAGCTTCTGTAAATCAAGGGCAGTATATTCGGTATAAAAACCCCAATTTTTTTTTATTAAAAATTAGAAAATCTGGTACCTTTTTGTTTACAAATGAACCCCTAGGTTTGTGAGAATGTCTCGCTAAATCAGTTCCCTGATGCTCTTACCCCTTTCAGCCTGTGAAGCCTGGAACAGTGATCCAACTCGCGCAGACTTCCTCCGCTGGGATCCTGGCGGTTTACCGATGGCAAAGAAGGCTCTCCAGCTCCCGCCTGCCGATTTTCTCACCTTCATACCACTCTTCCTCCTTCAAAACGAACGACAGGATCGCATTACAACGACTGAGCCTGCGTGGGCATCACACTGTCAACAGCATTTCATCCTAAACGGCTCGGGTAAGAATAAAAAGGTGTACTCATAGTTCTAAAAATGTTATGCTACTGAAGCGATAGAAACAACTTTTTCATATGTAATTGAGGTTGATCCTTATTCCCCTCCCCCAAATAACAATATTGAGCCCACCTATCCTGCCAGACCACCACAGGAAGTACGTTCCCCGTTAACTTCCTGTCTCTTAGTTAACGCTGTGGCATAAGTTTTAGTTGTGTCAAAATTAAAAAAAAAAAAAAAAAAAAAAAACCGACTTGCGTTTGTGTCACCAACTTTCTATATGTTATTCCAGGGTAATTGAGGTTGATCCTATTTGGTCCCCCAAATCAATATTGTGCCCCCTATAATCCTGCCAGCCACCAAGAGGCAGTAACGTTCGCCGTTCTCTTCCTGTCTCCTCGTAGACGTGGGTTCGGCTTATTAAGTTTTACATGTGTCAAATGACACAAGTCTTTTTTGTGAAAAAATGTGTAAAGTTCTAGCCTGGTGAGCAATCTGTTAATTATGTTCAAGTGTTTTTTTTTTTTTATACTTCATCTGCAAGTGTTTGTCGCAGGGTGATAAAAGTTGGCTTTGCCTTCAAAAGAAACCAGCACCTCGTGTGATCAATGCAGACAATGTCTGCCCGGCTCCTCGTTGCTATAGCAACCTTCAAGCTAACAATGTACATTTACTCCATTAACGTAGAGTAAACTTCCTGGTTCAATACCAGCTCACCCAGTGACTCCATGTGTGTGACCCTGAGCAAGACACTTCACCTCCTTGTGCTCCATCCTTCAGATGAAATGCAAAACCGAAGTCCTATTGCAAGTGACTCTGCAACAGCAGTTGTGATGCACCCCCTAGTCTCTGTAAGTCGCTAAATGATTACATTATTATTACTAATAATAATAAATAATAATAAATGTAAAAACCTTTCTGCAGGTATGTCAATAACGCTGTGGTATTTCCCTTGGAAAGTCATGGGATCTGCCTGCAGCGCGAGAAGGCCGGCCTGTGCAGAGCAGAGCAGGTGGGCCTGGGTCCTGGCTTGAGCCTCTTCCAGAGACAGCAGTCGAGTGGACAGAGAGGAGACCACAAAGGATTTGGGCCTAGTCAACGAACACAGTCCTGCAACAAAAAGACGACGTTTGGAATCTGTGCTGTTGCTAAGTCCCCCCCCCCCCGCCCCGCCCATCCCCCGTGTTGCTAACCAAGCAGGCCTCCCAGTAGGCATTGTGTGCAGACCACATATTGTACTCCTTTGAAAAAACTGTACAGCTTCATTTTGTTTAACCCTTTCATGCACGCCGACCCTATACACTGTTTTCTAGTCTTTATATGGAAGACACAAATGCATGATGACCTCACAGGAGGATGCTATTGTTTTTCTTCCCAATATATAAAAAAAAAAAAAAAAAAATCTAAGGAATTTTAAATGAAAAACATATTCACTATGTATCCAAAACGACTTTCTTCAGCTATGTTTAATATTTCATGCATGAAGGGGTTAATATAAAGTAAATCGATACAATTAGCAAAACACAGAAACACAGCGCCGCAGATTTAGGACTGGGTTCAGACACAAGCACTAAAGTTAATTTGCAGAAGCAAACTCCAATCAAGCAGCACCAATCATGCCAGGGGGAAATTAATTGTCGGTTCTAGGTTCTCTTGATTTGTTGCTTGAAAACCAGACCGTAGATTTTTTACAAAGCTGAAAATCGACCCGATAAGTCAGAACCACTACAGAATGCTTTTGAAAAGAGGGTTTAAAACACAGAAAATACAAAAGTGGTATTTGAAGCCATTTAATTTAAACTGGTAATAAAGCAGCATAGCACATTGCAGTATGACCAAAGAGGTCCTAAAATCATAAGGCGCTTGAGACAGCTTCAAGTTCATAATCTCTTATTTTAAATCTCTTATTTTAGAGTCACAGAATCCTGCTGCGTTTACAAGACACAAATTACAGGGACGGAAATACGGCTCCTGCTGCACAGCAGTTTCACACATTCCAGGTTTTGTCATGTGCTTGATTAGCCCCAGTGTGTAGGTAACAAGCTCAGGTGCACCTTATCAAACTTGAAGAAAAACCAGGAATGGATCAAACTGCTATGCAATAGGAGTCTTATTTCCACCCCTGACTTTACCTTTGTTGCATCCCGTGTTGTGCACATCACAGCAATTTTTGACGACACAGCTGATTTATGACGCATGATGTGCGATGAACAGAAATCAAGAAATGCGTTTAAAACATACGAACGCTGCAGGACGGACAGCACAGAGACACAGCAAAGGTAATGCAATGTGTTTCTTGTAAACTTCGCAGGATGTTCTGTGACACTTAGTTGCCTAAACTAAACCGGACTAGTCACACTACCACCAACATTCCACCATTCATAACCTTCCAGATAATACATCAGTAAAATCTGCAAACACTGGTACCTGTTAATACCGGGCTTGACTGTAACCAGTGCCACCACCCCTCACCTACTACAAGCCCATTAAAACAAACACTTGATCAACAATATACAAGACTTAGTCTTAAGATAGGTAGCTTCTCAACGCCTTACATAATGTCCTTGCACAAATCTTCATTCACTAACACTGCAAGCGCAACGGTACTGCAAAGCTCTGGTTTTGTCAGGCAATATTCAGTAAACACTGCATCAAAGTTTATTTTCAGGCCTACTACTCAGCATTTAGAAGCATGACGACAACTGTTACACAGAAAGAGTGTTGCTTTAGACAACGAGAAACATTAGGAGACAGCTGGACCAGAACATTACCTGCTTGATGCCACTGATCAACTTCCATCTCTGGGGGGTAAAAACAAACAAACAAACAAAAAGAACCAACAGGAGAGTCCATCTTGCTGACTCTCGGCAGAGTTACTAAGAAATCTTTTAAAAGATCGATCGTAGCTTCTTCCTTTAACTGGTCAAGAGGATAAGAAATGAATTGTAACGACCGTGTGCATTTTGAAGTAAAGTCTGCTGACAATATTTTTACTGGAAGTACAAGCCATTCAAGCACAATAGAAAATGATATAAACGTGAAAGGTCTGTGGCCCACAGCAGTACTGAGCTTTCTGGCTTTATCCCACCAAGTCATATTTCTGTATGCCAGCAACAAAAAAAATAGAAACCAGTTAACCTAAATATTAAAGTCGTTTTCATATTCTACTTCAAAAATCACACTGCTGCAGCAATCTCTCACCTCTTTGCATGCTTAATGAAACCTTCCTCGTGAATAGTTAGACATATTTTTAAACTGAAATTTAGGTGTCCTTTGATGCCAGTTTAGAGGGTGTTTTTAGACAGTATTCCTTTATTTCTATTCTTAAATATAGGTCAAATGTATTTTTGGTGAATAGTTCCAAGCTTTACTTTGTTTCCTACACACAATTCAACTAGAACACACAGATCTATGAATTTTACTTTCTGAATATTTTTGGTGCACTTAAAGGATGGGAAAAAAAAGACTCCCATTGCATAGCAGTTTGAGCCATTCCTGGTGTTTAACAAGACACATCTGTACACTGCGGCTGATCAAGCTCATAGTAAAACCTTGAATGGGTGAAACTGTTGTGCAACAGGAGGTCCCTCAGATACCCCCCCCAGTCCCCCCCCCCCCCCCCCCCCCCCCCCCCCCCCCCCATAACACATAACAGTGCCCCCTGTTGGCCAGACAGTTTCTAAGTGACTATACCTGCCTGGTTATTAATATTAAGATAAGAAGTTAATTATTCTATACCACTGAGTTATTTTTCCCCCATATTGTGCTCAGGAGGACGTGCTATTCTCCTTATCATCTAAATGTAACCATAGTTACCCTAATAGCTTGTTGGTACAGCTTAGTCTAGTCTTATATTAACAGCTACAGGACTAGACAAAAGGGAGCACAAGCACTGATTCTTGCCAATTTTTTGTGTTGTATGGAACTAGCCGATTACCAGTACACTGAATATACTATACAGCCTGCCTTGGCTACTACAGAGCCTGGATCTTTCTGTATCCCAAGGACAGATAGATCCTCCATCCCCTCCACCCCACCACCACTTCCCTTTCCCAAATGTGCTAAAACATGCCCTATAATATATATCACTTCAATTATACTTTGTAACTTCTAAAATAATCTACACATCATCTAAAACAAAGGTTTATTTAAACCCATCTCCCCCATACAAAAGTAGAACAGGCTCTTATACAAATAAAAATATTCATTCATTCATTATTTATTATCATTATTAAAAGAATTAAAAAAAAAAAGTGCACACTGAGCAAGCATTTACACGTGGCAACAGCTGGCAATTTAAATGGAAGCCTGTAGGGGGCAGTACTTTGCAATCCATTCACCCGGCCCGTGTGTTCCAGTTAACTTTCGTTCAGTTTTCCTCTGTTTCACTGATGCTGTGTTCCCGTTTAAACCACCTGCTATCCAGCCCTCCATCTTGAGGCTGCTGGCTCTTATTCATAGCCTCAGCCAGGCTCAGCAGTTTGTGTTTTTCAGATGGGCGAGAGATCTTTCTCAAACCTGGCTCCACAGCTAAAGAAATAAAGATCTATCTGAATTTCTACATCCACAGTTAAATCAAACATTATGGTTAACCAACTAAAAACACACGCACACGCACACGCACTAATGAATGGCAGGGAGGGTTCGATTTTTGAGGCATTGTGATTACTCATGAGCTCCAAAAAACAACACATGCCAAATTCAGCAAATTTCTAAAAAACAAAAACAAACCTTGTGTCACTTTTTTTAATTTTT
This sequence comes from Polyodon spathula, assembly GCF_017654505.1. NCBI lineage: Eukaryota > Metazoa > Chordata > Actinopteri > Acipenseriformes > Polyodontidae > Polyodon > Polyodon spathula. The sequence goes on along the minus strand of NC_054557.1, from coordinate 20,412,400 downwards.
TTTTTTTTTTTTTTAAACGAAACAGTTTGCAACTGTTACAGTAACTGTAGTAACAGTTTTTTCTCCAATTACTGGTAGGTATCAAACACTGCTGTGTTTTAGGACAACTCTGCCGTGAAATACTTGGACACAGCTTACTCAGATGACTTCAGTTGATAGACACAAAAAATAATCAAACCCTCACTTCTACAGCAAGTTTGAGTGAATACTGCTGTCTGAACCCAATCCCTAAACCCTTGGCTTGCAGTTTTTTTTTTTGTTTTGTTTCATGATCAATTCAACGAAGCTGGTAACAGCAAGTCACTGTCCTGCAGACAACTGACTTTCCCTTTTATATACACTGTATCTGCCAAACAATTTCAGTTTGCTTTAGGTTCGTTTTTAAAGGCCTCTTCTTTGACAAAGCTACGTTCCATGGTTTGTTTAACATACCACTTCCAGGTATTTGTCTGTCAACTCAAAAAATAAACTGACATTTAAAATCACTTGCAAAGAGGATTACTGCAAAACAATACCATTTTTTAAGCAAATATTGGTCTTTTGAAATAAGTAGAAAGATGACAAAGTGCTAGGTAGAATACAGATTTTCAAAAGTTATTTAAAACACAGTGTGCAGCTAAATCATTTGATTATGACTTAACCCTTATTTTAGTAGCGTATGTTATCACACTGGAACCTCACAGGACTGCTACTGTAGGTCTCAGTCTGTTGATAAATACATGTAAAAATAATTAATAAAATTGCACCCCATTCTCATGTATACTCAATAAAAGGCGTTCCTTTTTTAATTTCACATTTTTCAGCTCAACAAAAAAATAATTCAGGACTCAAAGGGTTAGCAGAGAGTTGATCCCAATACAGATCTTGAGCTTGTCAAAAGGAGGATGTTTTCTGTACACTTACCTGCACAGGATTTTCCCACCGATGTAAAGGAATCGCTGAAGAGAATATCCACGTGATTCAGAAGAAACTCAACCACCACAGACTGAATGCGCACCTCTTTGAATGCATCTGTCCCACTCAGCCCCACGCACTCAATCTCCTTGCAACTAAAAAAATTCAAAAAAAGTACAATTATTAGGAGGGGAAAAAACTGAATAAAACTCCATCTTACCCTCAAAAAATGGAAAACGCACAAGGTTATGACAGACAAATGATGCAGATGTTATTAGTCAGAATGCAATGAGTGCCAAACCACTGTTTTTGCTGTTTAAAAAAAATTATAAATTTGCATGCGGTTTACTTTTCAACACAGGTATAAATGCTACAATGTCACAGCCCTAAGGCATCGACTCTAGGAGATGGTAGTACACCTGCCCAAAGACAAAAACTAGACAAAGGCAGCCGAGGTGGTAGAGAAAGGGGAGGTGGCGACAGGAATAAAACAAGGATGACAGAAGTGGAAGGCTAAGGATAAATAGCATTTGATCTGCTTATATTTAATAATTCTTTCTTATACTAGTACAGGGTGAATATTCTGAATGTCTCAACAGAACAAGACATGCATTTAGTTTTAGTAACTTCCATACAAGGCCAATGTAAAACTAGACCGGAGTGTTTTTGTGAACGAGACAACCCAATAAAGCTCTCACGCACAGTGCCGCGGGTTGCTTACCGCAGCAGGTTCGGTGCCCAGACGATGGCAAGGTTCTTAATGTGCATGTTGGTTTCTTTGCTACGTGTTGCCAGTTGGGACAAGTGCCTCATCAGGAACTCAAGAGTCCTGTGGGAAATTAAAAAAAAAGAGAGTCACATCAATTCAGTTCTTTGGCATCCCCCTTATAAAAGGTTAACCCGGTAAAATTGCACAGTATTTCTACAGCTTTCCCCATAATTATACAATGTATTTAGCATAGTTTACCATGTTTTTTTAATATGCTGTACTGTACCTCTCTGGGTTGTACAATGCGTGCCTAAGCATGGTAATGCATTGACTCTGCTTTGCTTTTACTATGGGCAACTTTTAGAATGGTCCTTATACAAGCACGGTTGTGGTCCACCCACACCCACACACAAAAGTCACTGAGCTTCCCGGTCATTAGTCCTGCACTTCAGATTTGTACAGTGAATAAAGGTGACCGCTGGAAGCTCTTTGTTAGACTCTTTGTGGTGACCTGAAGTGAACCGAGCCAAGTGCGGTGCGACCCCTGTACTACACTCCCTCGCCATCGCCTCTTCCGACACCAACACCTGACTGCATGATCTTTCCGTTTGGGTTGCCGACAGCGACAAGTCTATTACATCACCAATGTAAATTGCTGGGTGGGTCTGTTCCAGCGCTACACCCCGCTCCCTTTATGGAAATTCCCTGAAACGCTTTCATTTGTTAACTTTACTTTTGCCACGTTTCTGCCCAGTTTTGCTTGCAGTCTAAATACTTTAGGGTTTCCTGAGTGGCTGAAAAACAAGGGTCAGTCACTCCTCCCAAGCTGTGCTACATATGCAAACTGTGCAAGCTTAAAAATATATATATATATATATATATATATATATATATATATATACACACCACATACATACATACATACATACATATATATATATATATATATATATATATATATATATATATATATACATACATATATACACACACACATACCGATAGTGTGGTGGTGGTAGCTGCTGAATAACATCATGGACTTTAACCAATCTCTCCTCTTCACTCATAACAGTCATGCAGTCCTAGAAAACAAAGACAAAGCACGAAGCACTTCAAATCACATTATAACAAAGGAGGCTGTTACTATGCAGCACAGGAATGAAATAACTCCCTAACATTCCCCATACCTTTTCTGTTTTCCCAAAATGTAATCTGGTGCATGCACCTACCGTGAAGCAAGCAATTTATTTATATCGAAACAAATACAGCCCTATTCACCGTTCCAAATCTGTAAAACCACCAATCATTTTCTTGTTCTAAAATAGAACCATGGAGTTCCAATCTAGAACACATTCCATGAAGTCACCCATTAGCTATATAATCCTTCATTCTATATTTTATGAATCTCTTCCTCTGTTAAGATTGGCACTCACTGCGAATTTGTCGTACAGCTGGTAGGTGAGCAAGGGGTTAGGGAGCTCCCGGAAGTAGAGCTTGCACAGGGATCCCACACAGTGGATATCCTGCATGTAGAGTTCACCAGTCAGATCAGGGATGATTTCACTGTCAAACTCGTGGCTGAAGAGAGCAGAGAAGATTTAGGTCGGACAGTTTAAAATGGGGGAGAACAACGTATGCAAATGTGTCGCTTTCTTTGTAAGTTTCAGCAAAGCGGACACATGCAAAGCTGTAAAACGGCACACACACATCGGCATATAGACAGGTTCTATATACCCAGAAATAACATTTTACTTAAGTTTTGTGACATACGTACGCATGCACACCTTCACTATATCCTGCTGTGGTGGATTTTGCAAGGTGTCCATTCTTTTAAAACAGTAGATGTTCTGTAATTTTCTAAAGAATAATCAACAGTACCTATAGATCTATATTCCTATAGACTTTTTTTTTTTTTTTTTTTTTTTAAGAAAAATATATGCATGCTTATGTATACTTGCAGAATAAATCGAACCTTCCTATAGATTTCTATGGACTATTCTACAAATAAACCAAAAAATAATCTCCAAGTTTCTCCTCAAACTAATTCCACCAAATGCCAAATACACACCAATGAAAATGCAATGATCTCACCGTAACTTCTGAATATTTGAGGAGACTCCAGAGTGTCTATAAATCCCGTCCACGACCCCGTGTTTCTCAATAAACTCTGAACAGCAACTCAGAACCTGTGGGACTAAAAGCGAGAACCACGAGTAAGGTAACGAAAGGGGGCAGTCTTTGCAAAAAACAAGAAAACCCGCAAGGTTTGGAATGGATTACATTGCAAGAAAAAAAAAAATCCTGGGATTGCATCAGCTACTTAATGAAGAACTAATACCTCACCCAGCAGTTCTGCTTAGGATGTTAGAACTTGTGGATCAAGTATGAGCTAAAATTTGTCTTTATGAAAGTATGAAACCAAATTGGGCTAAGAAGTTTCACCCCAATTGGAAGAGAAGTTCTAAAAACACAATAAAAATGATATACCCATGTGTGTGTGTGTTAGGGGTTAAAAAATAGAGAGAGAGAAAAAGAGAGAAAGAAAGGAGAAATTACCTTCGTAGCCAGAGTTTAACAAGTGCTCTCCCAGGTCACAGCCAAACACCCTCTCCTTCAGAATCCCTCTCTGCTTCAGCTTTTGTTTACTAGGCCGTGACTTCATGAATGTTCTAAGGAACCCCAACAGCTTCCCATGCTTCTTAGAAACTGAAGAGAGAGGAGAGGACAACTTCTTAGGGGACGCCATGAGGTGCAATGTTGGGAGTCTGCGATCGCTTCCCAATGTCACCCTGCACAACCCCACAGGGCTACCCACCCCACCCCAAGGTGGGTGGGGGGGAAGGTTCCACCTTCACCTTAACATCCTTCGCAACCCCTTCCACCTTCCCCCCCTGGATTTCTGGGAGTGTGAATTGTAGGAGTACCTGAAGAAGGGGAGTTCGGTCCAGGGACACTAACAATTCCTGCCTTTGAGCCGCAGTTGTCAGAATCTGGAAACAGGAACAGAAAAGAAACAGAGACGTATTCATTCAGATGCTCCCAATAGAGGGTTCTGCAGAGGTTCTCGTGAATTTGCTGCTCGGCATAACCCACCTGTCCAGTAACAGGAACCGGACAGCAGAACAAGCTGTTGTTACAGTGTAGCATAAAACAGAACAGGAATTCTGAGATAATAACTATAGCAAAATGAACTGTATATACAAATTTTAGACTTAAGATACATTTTAAATCTGTATTAGAGGCTTTTAGGCTGTCATGGCCATGATCCCATGGCACTGAACTTAACATAATGTGATTTTCCAATGTGATAACCTCAGGAACTTATGCAAATAAATATCAATATTACGTTTAATCACAATTGGTTTAGCTGTTAAGATCAATAGGAAAAGTGTGCCGTATGTATGAATCATGCATGATTTTATATGTATGTACGTATACACCTGTGGCCAACAGTTTTGCAAAACCGAGGACTTTATGATTGAGACATAATTAAAACAACAACAAAAACTATATGAAAATAATTTAGATCTTTTATTTAACATCATGTAATCAAAGAAACTACAGAATGACACCGCAAAACTCGACTGGAAGCCATAACAGTAGTACGATATTTCATGTTGGATTTTGAAATGTTTCAATTTTTCGTTAAGTCCACGGACAACTACAAAGAGGTATGTAATTCAATATGTTAAAGTAACATTATATAACATTTGTTTTAATTAATTAAGATACGACGTGTGCAAAACCGGTTGGACACACGTTAAGGGTATGCTGATATATATATATATATATATATATATATATAATATATATATATATATATATATATATATATAAAAAATAAAGACACACACACACACACAGAGGCAGTATTGTACCTTGTTTAGGGACTGGAGCAGAGACAGATTGGGACAGTCTCTCATTGATCAGCTCCACACACTCACTTGGAAAGAACCCAACCTGAAATAGAAAAAGAAAAGTCACGTCAGGAACACATACCCTCACCCCTACCTCCACCTAGTAAAAGCAGCCGATAACAAAACGGCATTGCATTGTTTTCCACATTGAAATGCCATGAAGAAATAAAATAAAAAGTGTGTCAGCGACACACACCCCGCACCATGTCTGTAAATCCAATATCAGAGATACCAGTACGATGAAAAACAAGAAAAATGTAACAGGCAGATAGATGAATGGACAGATCAATGAACGGAGACACATACCATGCTAAATAACGTGAATACAAAGTTTCATGACAAATGGATAAACTCTGTTCTAGATAGGAGAGTGGCGTGCCACTTAAAAGGGGGTATTTTTTTTTTGGTACTAATGAATCTCTCGCAGTGGACCCCCATCTCTGCCATTGGGACAGGATACCAAGGCAGTTTTTGGAGAGAGCGTCCTGCAAACAAGTACCTGGAAGCCATGTTTCCCTCGCCACCAGCTGGTTTCCTCCTTCGGTGGCATGTCAATCACAGATAAGATATCTCCAACCTGCAACGGGGTATAAAAACAAGTCCGTCACTGATAAAGAACATACAATTCAATCGTCAATCACAAAACAACAAAGGCATTTACTGAAAGGCAGTAGAGTTTCTTGCAGGGTTTCCATGCTTACATATATTAGCAACCTGCAGTAAAATAATTGGCATTGTTTACATAGGAGACACATATTGGTGCCGCTGAATTCACAATCAAGGGATCAAGTCAGACAATATACCTTAAAGTATAAAACACCGCTATTAAACCTTCCACCCAATCATATCAGATTCCGTGACGACGTGTAACACAAACTACTTTTAGAAAATTGTTAAGACGTTTGCCAACGAGGTTTGAATGCAAATGCGTGCATACGATCAGTGGACTTGGATCTGGAAGAACGGGCGCAATGACTCTTCAAAGCACGGAATGCCTGTGCAACGGGTCTACCTCAATGGAGATCTCATCGCTCGCTTGAGCTGTGTATCTCTTGGTGACGTGCGCAGCGCCAATAGCAGGGACGTTGAGGGAAGCCTCTTCTTTCAGCAGGAAGTGGTTCCCTCTGTTGTCAATCTGGGGATTAAAAAAAACCTTAGACTTAAACCTAGGCTTCTTATTTTAGGTTTTAAAGCGATTGTAGCGAACAAAACATTTCCAGAAAAGTAACAAACCATTTTCATTTTATCATATTTTCAAAAGGGATTACTGTACTCCAGTCTTTAATGAACTCTTATTTTTTGAAGTGGGAAAGCGATAGAACCAAAACTGTGTTATATATTTCAAGTCCTCTTAAGCAGCGTGTTTTGTTTTTCATTTTGCAACATTAGCATGTTTCATTTTTTTTTTAATCTCCTTTGCATTTTATATTTTGATATATAAAAACTGTTACACAATTTTTCTAATCATTTTTCAATTAACTGTCTTTACAGCTTCCAAGAGAGATCCTGAAGACTCAATGATTTTTTTCAGTTTTTTTTTTTTTTTTTTTTTAAAGAATAAAACAAAGAAAATGCCAGAGTCTTTGAGTTTACAGTTAGAACACTATGTACAAAGACTTGCTTTAAAACACCAACCCAAGCCCCATCTATACCTATTTTAGTGGGGCTTGTTGGCGCAAAGCCATTTTCTCTCTATGAACACTAAATTCACAAAACAAAAAGAAATAAAAAAAAAAGTTGGGAAATATGACCTCCATCCATGAAAGCACGGGTCCACAATTTAGTTTATTGTCCACAATCATGGAGAGACGTCCAAGATACTCAGAGAGCCGGGGAACCTAGAAATACAGAACAATTACAGCAGTAATTAAACCAAAAACACGCGGTCACTCCTTAAATTCTCTTTAGCAACTGCTGGACCCACTATCAAGATCTGTGCACCCCTTACCCCCCCTCCTTTAGAAAAGTGTGGGAGTTGGTTCTATGAGTCCAGCAATACTTACATCCACTCTTTCGTCAATGTCTTCAATGGGAGGCAGTTGCTCAAGCTGGGAGTATCTGCGATCGTAGATACACATGTGGAGGTGGCTGTCCAATGTTCTGAACTCCTCGTAGGTTCTCCTGACCAGCCAGGTCTTTCCCTGGGCAGGAGACAAGAGAGTGAAATAGAAGGGGGGAAAAAAAAAAACAGATGGGGTGATGAGTATGTAACCCTATGCACAGCCTTCTACATGAAACATGGGGTTAAAAAACACCCTGCAAAGTTTCCAAGAAACCCCTTAGGTTGCCTTTGCCGTGTTCTGCGTTGTCCGTCTCACAGCGTTATATTTTAAACATGTTGCCGACTCTTTACAGTCTTTTAAAATCACACGTTGTGAGAAATAAATCAACTGGTCAATGGCTTTCTCAACATCTACTCACCTGGAGGGGAAGGAAAATAAACAAACAAACAAACAAACAAATAAATAAATAAAGAAATAAAAGCATCGCAGTGCATCCAGATCACGCTCCCTCCTGCAACAATGCTGGTTTTCTGCCCCCCCCCCCCCCCCCGGTTTATACGATGAGTAAAGTAGACTCGCGGTCGTAACTACACTTTCCTCGACTTCGTCCCATGTGACGTTCCAAATTTTTTGCTAAAGAGAGGGACCGTTCGTTAAGGGTCCATTTTTCAACTTTTTTCATTGGATCAATTTTTCTCTCTCCCTCTCCCTCTCTCTCATATAAATCTAAAAACTATTGGGAATATGCTGGAAAAAAAAAATGCTGTGAAATGGACAACATGGGCTACAGCAAAGGTAAAGTGTTTCTTGTAAACACTGCAGGGGGTCCTGTAACACTTTATTCCACTGCCCTTGCAAGAGGTGCATTAGTCTGCTGCCTTTAAAATAGACGTTGCAATGATCTTGAACAAGGGACCTCCTCAAAACTCACCTGTTTAGACTGCATCTCATGATCCACCCCTCATGTTCTGCACTGGACTTGCTTGCATGCTCAGCTGATGCACTAGCCTTGCACTATTACTATGTCTCTGTAGATGCCCATGGTTGCGACGCTAACTTGTTGCAACTTATGACTTAAATGTTGGTAACAGAACCCATTTACCTGGCAGGAGACCTGCACCAGAAAGACAGCGTCCTTGGCAGGAGACAACGTCCAACTATCGTTGCTTGGATCGTTCGCAAACTGCAACTGGAAAAAAAAAAAAAAAAAAAAAAAGGACACAAAACCTTTTAAAATGAAAACACTGATGCCTGGCCAGATTGTTTTGTTTATATTTGCTATTCAATGCTCCCCAGTGACACACCTTTTAAATACTGGCCAAATATTTCAGGTGAAGGAAAAGTATCTGTTTTGTATTTCATTTTAATTACATCAGGGACAGAATCCCTGGGACAGCATGCCTTTTAATATAACATTCTGTTTTGTGGAGAGCGGCGCTATGCTCTTGAACCATCAGTAGGTGGCAGCAGGCTGCAAATGAGAGTTGTGTCCTGGCCTTTCTCTTTCTCTCCATGACTAGAAATACACAAGATAAAACATACCAATTGGCTTCATGTATGTGTAGCTTTCAGTGCTTAATAAGTTACAAGGTTCTGAATATTTTGTGTCTTGTAATTTGTAATCCATATATCCATAGCTCAGAATATTTTGGATGAAATTATTATCCGTCCAGCCGTTTCCAGTGGCCTCAAACAACCAGCAGTCAAATCGACTGTCCATTTCCAACAGCAGAGATCTACATACTGTACACTTGACTACACCTGCTAGAATCAGCCTCAGAAACAACAGATTGTAGGGAATGTTTATTGGTTAAACCCCAGAAAGCACTGTGGAAAAGTGCCCTTACTCAAATCTGAACGAGGCCGTTTTTAGTTTGAAAGCGATGACTACACTATTTTGAATAGTTCTGAAGATATGTCGTCAGTGAATTTTTGCATTTTGGAAGAGGTTCCATTAACCCTCACCGGTAACTTTATATCAAAAGCAGGGCCATTTCAAATGCAACATGAATGTTCATTTTCTTCATATCTTGACCAGAATGTATTATGGGGCTGTATTTTCAAAGCAGTCCTTCAAAAACTCCTACTTGTTTTTCACAAAGTAAAAACACCTGTTGATTTTTTCCCAGACCAGAAGCATAAAATTCAACTTAAACGCTACCAAAGTGTGTTCGTCTAATTTGCAGTGGCTCCCAAACCTGATCCAGGGGACCCACTGCGTCTGCTGGTTTTCATTCCAACCGAGCTCTCAATTACTTAACTAAACCCTTAATTGAACTAACAATCAGCTTAATTAGGTCTTTTTCAATTGTTTTCTCCTGTTAAACAGTTGGAGATTTCAGCTCAACTATAAACGTTATAAACTTTGAATCTGCAAGTTTTTAGGAACTGAGAACAATTACAAAAACGCCTAACTAAACTACGTGTTGAACTAAGGGTTTACTTAAGTAATTGAGAGCTCATTTAGAATGAAAACCAGAAGACACTGGGGGTCCCAAGGACCAGGATTGGGAACCACTAGTTAGCTCATTAATGGGCCAGCGTTTGACATTTTAAACAGAGTCTCGCTGCATCAATACAAACTTCATTGTCTATATCTGACACCACTGTAATTTACTTCAGTAAAACAATTAACTCACAGCTACTTATGCTGTTGCCCAAAACTAAAACACTTCATTCTCAGTTCTTCATTATTACCCCTCTGTACTAAAACCCCACTACGGTTAAGAGTGCCAGAGTCTCATCAGTACTCTCTTCCACACATTATAGAAATATCACATTTACTTATGAAGACCACACATACAGTACCTGTATGCCAACCTTTTATTATAAGACCCTGTAAGATTTAGGACTGTACCTTTGTGCATAGTATTGGACAGCATCAAAACACAATACAATTATTATAAATCCTCATCTTATTTGAAAAGGGAAGTGTTTGACAAATTGGGGAAAGAAAGTTATCTCGCTCCTTGCTATAGATCACCAGGCTGTAGAATTAGTATTTTACAACTTCATAAATAATCAATGTTTGATAATTGACACAAACATGATATTGATAATTTCTGGTGAACTTATGAACCCTACTAATAATTACTTACTTGTACGTCTAAAGACAATTTGAATTTCTTTTGGCGGATTTTACCGACATGAACTTCAGTTTTCAAGTTCTGAATACAAGTGCTGCAAAGGCGCTTTGACTTTTAAAAAAATCTTATGTGACTTAAAGCCTGTAATTGTCACTTATTTAAATGGCTTAGTCCATATGAGCGAGCCGATATCATTCCATTTGTCTGTCAAACACCATTGCAGAGCAAATGGACCATGTCCAAAATCTAAATTAAACAGAAAACAACATCAATAGTGAACATAAAACACTAAGGACCGTTCCTTTGCAAATAAGACATGGGGAAAATGTTCAAAGAGCTGGTTTCAATACCTTTAATGCTTACAACAGAAAACCACAAACATGACTAAAAACATTTAAACAAAACTCAAGGAGGACCCCCTACCTGGATAGGCCCGAAATCCACATTCTCATAGTGGAAGTGAGCACAGTCTATCAGTTTGGGGAAGTGTCCCTTCACAATGGACAGTCTGAAAAGGAACAGACACGAGGGGTTAGTCATTTGAGTCTTTATTGTAACAGTAAAGTTTTGTTGTTGTTACAAAATTACACACACACACACACACACACACACACACACACACACACACACACACACACACACACACACACACACACACACACCCCATTGTTTTCAAAAGTAGCACCATTTCCTCTTTGAACACTGAGGGTGAAACCTGAATTCTCATCACTGTGGACTTAAACATGAAACAGGAATTTGGGCTGAGTGCACCCCATGCCGCCCAAGATCAATGTATTCATCCCCTTTCCAGTCAGCTCCGTAAAAGTGGCATTCACTCAACAAAACACCAAGATCAATAAACCGCTTATGAACTGACATCAGGATTTGGGCTGGCAGAAACCGAACAAGATCTGATGGAGGAAGTTACTTCATAAACAATTAAAAGGATGTTAGATTTTAGATGTTAGATACATTAGTTGTCAATTACATTTTTGTCATCAATTAAATATTGAGGAGTTTACAAACAGGAATGAATTCAACATGCCCTATATAACGGATCATTTTTGATCCTTGGGGTAACATCTAGTTTCAGATTGTCGAGTGCTGATGGAACTGGTGGTAGGAATATAGTTTTACTTACATGCAGCTTTGGGCAGATGGAAGCATGATATTTAACAAGATCATTATCATTTCCCACATATAGCTGTGTACTCTAACATTATTATTATTATTATTATTATTATTTTTATATAGATATATAATTCTTACCACATGGCAAAAAATTTATTGAAGCCCACTATAAATAAAACTGGGAGTTTTACTTATGACTCCTTCCTTACTTGAATCCTTACATAGTGTCTTTCCTTGTTCTTACACTATAACTAGATTACTAAAACTTGTTTCTGCCCCAAGCCACATTACAAAAATCTTTAAAAATCTCTCTGCATTTTGTAGTATACAGTACGACACATCTTTTGACAGAAAACCACAATTGCGGTTCAGAGAACTGGTTTTACAGTGCCAACTGGCATATGAGCCAATTCTTACCTACTTGGGTCTTAATATCCAAGAGGGAGTAACTAAACTGCCTTTGTCGAATGCGCTTTATAAAGCTTAAGCTGTGTACACTACAGGTTTCTCTTCTGCTAAAAAAAACATTTGCATATATTCAAAAATGAGAAATGAGAGGTCATTCGTGGGCGGAAAAAGGTTTTGAACAGGGCCATGCTATCTTAAAAGCGAAAAATTGCTAGGGTTTACAAATATCAATTGCTCCACATCTCACATGGTTTGTTATTCTGTCTTGCTTTTCGCTATTACCAGTCATGGCCCTTTATTGCCTCTATATACAATACTACCAGATTGAGATGAAGAATATCTCCAGCAGGTCAAAATGCATTGTTTAAATCTCTGGACGTACAGCATACGACAACAGCTCTCTCCATGCAAGTCCAGACAGCCCCCCCCCCCCCCCCAATGCCATACAGTAAGTCACGCATTTAAAGGTAACCATAACCTACATTATAAACCCCCTCACGGCCCTTTGAGAAATAACATTCTACATCAATTTTCATGATCACAATTCTCAAGCGATTCTCAAAATACGTGCGCCTAAAAATGTAAGGGTGAGATATGTTTTTTTTTTTTTTTTTTATTGTTCAGGATAGGATAGTAATAAATCACAATGACACACATACAACTAAAAGAAATGATTGCTATACAAGTGAAGTGATTCAGTATCACTGAAATCAGGACACGAGAGAGAAGAAATGTCACAAAATAAAGTCAGTCTGCACTTGCAGCCTAGTGCATAAAAAAAGAGCTTTAAATACCCCTCCTTCATATTTTTATCTGAAGGATCCCAAGTTCTGATGCTCCGATACTGTGATTTGCATAACCGTGGCTGTAATCTTGCTTGCAGGTATGCGTGGTTTTGCTGTCCTACTTGATAATAAAGTCTGGAGTCTACAGATCTGACAGTGAAAATATACCCCTTTTCCACCGGCACACATTTTTGCACAGATCAGGAGAATCGCTTATTAAACTGTGATGAAGCTTAGCAATTATGCTAACATACATCACATCATCTACTTCTTCATCACAGCGATAGCTCCGATACTAAATTTGCAGCCGTGGCAATGGGGAGGGTGCATTACTGACATGTTTGTCTTATTTCTTAATGGCCCAAAAAGCAACATTTCGAAATCCAACATGAAATACTGTCCTACTATTACGGCTTCCGGCAGACTTTTGACGGTATCATCTTGTAGTTTATTTGATTACATGATGTTAAATAAATGATCTAAATTATGTTCATATGTTTTTTTTTTTTTTTTAAATGATGTCTCAATCCTAAAATTCTAGGCAATGCAAAACGCTTGGCCACAGCTGTACATTATAGTACTTGACACAAGCAGCTGTTTCCAAATTCTGCAGTCGTTTTCACCAAGCCAAGAAAGGTTTATGATAATCCACATCTCAGTCAACCAGTAACAGCCGGTAGAGCCCCATGCAGTAAAACAATACACTTTTGTGGTCAACACTGCACTGAAAGACATTCCATTTTGGGGTGTGCAGTACAGTACAGTATTTACAGATATATGTGAAAAGTAGGTTATATATATCGCTGTAACGAATCTGTTGGGGTCCAAGCCTTTTGTTCATTCTATCGAGGGGTTTGTTATAGCGAAAGGACAATCAAAATGAAGGATAAACTGTTGGAGTAAGTAAATGAGACGAGATTGTGAATAAAATGAATTACACGTACCTGTTCGTTTCATGCATGCAGTAAAAAAAAAGATCCCGAATTAAAGCTGAACTTTTATTATATTTTATTCAACCCGACATGAAAAGTTAATCAGATCCTCACTATTTCTTTTCATTGCTTTTTTTTTTTTTTTTAATAAATAATTTTGCTTTGCTGCATGGTTGCTGAACAAGCCAAAAAACATGAGGTTTTTGACAACCCATATTCACGACAGCCTGCGTTACTGTTTTTTTCAAACGAACAATATAGTTCCCAGCTTTGTTGCAACATAAAATGATTTTTGCTTGAGGCAATTACACAGCGCGCGTTTCTTATCAGGACAAAGAGTTGACTTCACTGCAGAGGTGGCATCCAGCCCGGGAGGTTGACAGTGTGTGAATATTGTAATAAACATCATTAACTCTGTAAGAATGAGCCTTCAGTCGATTCAGGGACAAACTCAATCTTATTACACTAATAAATGATCAAAGACAATCTGTCAATTGTTAAATAACAATTAACCGGTCGCTGTGGGTCACGACATACTCCGGGAAAAAACGAATTCATTTTTTAAAGTAACAATATAATGGCAGGAAGGAGAAGTAGCATTATCATGTATTGATATATACCATTGCTTCTCATATTAATGAAAGACAACATTTCATAAACACAATAAAAAAAAAAAGAGGACAGTGGTACCTAATAAGAGGTATAAACTGCCTGCCGTCTTTTGCACAGGCACGATGAAGTCATGACTGCAGGACACTAATTGCACACACTGCGTCAACAGTAACGGACTTGGAAGAGCCTCACCTTTTGCTCATTTTCCCTTTAATGGTGGCGACTGTCCCCACGGAGTGAGACAGGGGGTCCCCCGTGCTGTCAAGATTATCTGTACTCCTTGCCTGAAACACAGAAGAAAAAAAAAAAACACATTCTTTAAGAGAGGCAGAGAGAGAGAGAAGCAGGGAGAGAAGCGGAGTTAGTGTTCAGCGAAGACGTGTGATGATAATCTCTTGCACATAGAGCAGGACACTGTTAAGTCACGGGGGGAAAAAAAAAATATACATTACATATTTTTTTTAAGTGCATTTGGCATACACTTTTAAATTTTTTTTTTTTTTTTTTTTAAGCTCACAATGAGATTTGGAATCCGGGTAGCAAAATCTTCTAATTTCGGCTGCGGTTTATTTGACTGCGATTATTAGTGGTGTGCAATAAAGAAAGAAAATACTTACCCATAACTTCCGTTTTACTGAATACGGCAAATGACCTTTAAAAATTTTCAGAAGGAGTAGTGTTGAAACATAGAAGGGATGTTTTTACAAGCAAATTCAACGTACATCATTCATTATGGGGTCGATTCACAGAGAATATTTTTTGCTTGTCTGTTTTTAAGAATTAAATATATGTTTAATAAAAACGTAATATTCTTTTAATAGCTCATAAGTTAAAGTGAATAGGATCCAACAACCCCAAGTAGATACATTTTTAAATAACCAGGTTCATCACTTCTCTTTATAGTTATCAAATTTTAGCCTGGCATACAATTCGATCTCATTTCTATCAATTTATGTTATCCTAATGGGAATAACTCAATCAGAATCTGTTAAACGTAGATTTCCAGCCATAACAAAAACAACCATAGCAATAGGGCTTATGGGAAGGTTTGTATGTTTATCAGACCTGGGACAAATATATTTGCATTTGAGATTTAAAATGTATAACTATCAAATATTTAAAGATTTTGCCCGCACTCAAATACTTATTAGAAAATATTTTTATAAAACTAAAACACATATCAAAACAGAATGTGTTTCACATCATTGTAACAGATTTATAAATATATTTGAAACAGAAATTAAAATATTTATAAACAAACATTCAAAACATTATGACATTTCATTATTTAGAAATCATATCAAATACTGTAAAAAAAACCTTTGTATAAGTCTATTTTCTAGGTATTTTAAGGGGTGCTAAATGGGGGGAGTGACTTATACACCAGTGTGACCTATAGGCTTTTTCCTGAAATTGTTGTCTCAAAAAAAGAGAGGGGCGGGGGGTGACTTATACACCGGTGAGACTTATACAATGGTTTTTACGGTACATTTGAAATATGAATATAAAATCAATATTTATCCAAGGTCTAATGTTTCTAAGACTTAATTACTCCTTTAAATAAATATTAATATATATAAAAAAAACATAAGCTTCAGTCAATTGCAAAAACAAACACAAATAAAACATACTTGACAGTTCCTGGAAGGGGCAGTGTATAAAGCCACAGGTTGCATGGTTTAAAGACGTGATAATGCTTTCCTTTGTACCTTATAATTCACTAGCAGGAAAGATGCAAAGCAAGCATGCAGGTTTTTATCTACAAACAGAACCTAAGACTGTAACCATACACCTGACCCATCTCCTATTCAAATCACTCCCTGCTCTCCGATAAAAGGTTCATGTAATGGGATCCATGGAAACGTTACAGGCTCTTCACTGGAGCTGGGCTTGACAGACTATCACATGCTGTCTTCCTGCACTCAACCGGACTCCTGACAAAATAACCTGGTAACAACTGCCTTCCTTCAACGCAGTCTTCTGTTCTATCTGACAATAGCAGAGTAACAAGAACTCCACACACTGCTAATCAGCTATGAATATTTTAGCAGAGGATCGTTGACCGAACTCCATAAAAAAGGGCAATGCAAGTGGGTCAGCCTACTGCAAATATAATTGTTTCCCCTAGGGAAACCGAACAGTTTTGTTATTTCGTATGAAGTTTAAGTAAAAAATAAAACAGGCATACAACAGCAAAAGCAAACAGAAGGACGTGGAGACAAAATCTCAATGCACATCGAACGGCTTTCTATTGACAGGGTTCTGACAGAGGTTTCTATCTGTTTATCAGGGATGAAAGCAAGGATTTACAAAAAAAATATCTATGGATATATGTGACAGAGCACAGGCTCTGCACATAGGTGTGGGGGGGTTAACGATGGGCTGCCATCTTGGTGAAGGAACAGCCAGGAACCAAGCTGGATGCCACTAATTTAATGCATAAAGATCTATGGTACAGCAGCTGGATAATTTTAGGGCAGAGGAAAGCCTAGAAGCAACGTTTTAGTGCCATGCTATGTTTTTTTTTTTGGAAAGAACAGAGTACAGGACTCCAGATCTCTAAACTGTAAATGTTCTTCTATCATTTAGTTTTGTGCACCATTTTGTAAGAAATCTGCCTTTTTTATTGTATTTCCAATTAAACCCACTGAAGTCGGTCTTGGTTGCATATTCTCTCCTCAATGTCTTCTTACTAACTTGCACAATAAAAACATACTGAATGCCCCTGCTACAGAAAGAGGAAATGGAAAAATGAGAACTGCATTGCAAGCCTCTCAGCTGGTAAAAAAAAACAAAACAAAGCAAACCAAAGCATGAGGTCATGCATCCTTTGGAATTCTTGTTTTTTTAGGAGCAGGGTGGCTTTTAGAAGTACAGCTGTGGCCAAAAGTTTTGCATCACCCTACAGAATTAACTGATTTTGCTTCCTAAAGGTCGAAATAAAACCTGCTGAAGAAACGTTAGGTTAAGATATGGAATTAAGCACTGTGCGTTTCACAAAACACTGACAAATTTTTAAAAATCTAACATGAAACACTATATATCATTTTGCAGTTTCTTTGATTACACAATGTTAAATAAAATATCAAAATTCTGTTCATATGTTATAGTTTGTTTTAAATAATGTCTCAATGCTAAAATTCTAGTTGATGCAAAACTTTCAGCCATACCTCTATTTTACCTCTGCTGCCCAAATGAATAAAATAGCAAAATTAACAAACCATGCTCACAATACTTGTTTCCAGCCCATGCTGGGTGTGAAAATGGAAAGCTCTAGAAAGGTGGAAACACTCAAAATCGATAGCTGGCTTTAGGCCCTTCACAGAAAATAATCAATTGATACGAGTCTACAAATCTTGTGCTACACTGTGCTTGAACGAGGCTAGGAAATGAGGCTTAAACATTGGTTCATTGAGAAATCAGCTTATTGAAAACCGTACTGGGTGAAATGGTTTGTGTACACTGTTTCTCTGAAACACAAACACAAGAAAAATTACTTAAAAAAAAAAATCAATGTTAAAATGTAACTTACCTCCCATTTCGGACAGACTCATTGCACGCATAAGCTTGGTGCACTGCTGAACCCATTGGGGCATTGAGACTTGAAACCAGAAGAGAAAATTGCTCTGAATAAACTTATTAGCCCAGTTTCAACAGACTTTAAACATTCACCAGGTTACAATATTACCAGGCTTAACTACCAACTTCTTGGCAGTTTGCATAAACAGTCTATTTCAGTTAACTAAACAGCAGTGGTTCAAACAAACAAAAAAACAAAAGAAAAAACAAACTTGTACCTAAAATCTTTTAACTGTATATTTTTATTGTAGTCAGTCATGATAAAAGGAGTCAATAAATTCACATTGAAAAAAAAACCCACTAATTTAAAACATAAAACTGTATATTTATATATATAATATATATATATATATATATTGTATATACACAAAATATAATTATAGTATATTTGTATTATAATATATATCTTAGAGGGACAAAAGAGCATTTTTTATTGGTCCAATCATGATGCTATGACGGCAAGGACTTCACATTGAACACAATAAAGTCATTGATACTATATATATATATATATATATATATATATAGATTATATATATATATATATATATATATATATATATATATATATATAATATATCACTAATATTTCAAATATAAGTAATTGACACATATGACCCTGTGATTAAAGCTCTTACTTCAAAATTAAGAAAAATGTGAGATGAGCTCCAGAAAACGCCGCCGGCCTGAGACTGCTCACACTTTTTCATTGTACAAAAATTTTAGTTGTTGTTGCCGGTATCATTCGGTTTGGAATTTCGGTTTTGGTTCCATTTCGATTTAGGAAAACCACAAACCCTTGCATCACAAACTGACAATGTTAAAGCTGAAGGAATACAAAGCCACTTTGTGGCTTAAATGGCTTGGAACTTGGTTTCATGAGACCAGGTTTCAGGCCACTGCATAGCACACCAGGGGAGACTAGGGGTTTGAGACAGCAAAAGTTGCCTCAGACTAGGTCTCCCGTTCTCCTGGAACCAGGTTTCACAAGATACCGTTCCTGAAAGTGTGACTTTGTGTTCACTCAGCTTTAGTTTATTAGTATATGCTTCAAAAACTTGACTTTTTCTGGTAATAAAGTTCTGCTCTGCCACTGCTTTGGAATTGAAGGCCAGGATAAGTCACCTATTCCGGGCTATCTCTACTCCACAGTGCTCAAAAAGAGCTCCCTATTTACTAAGCAAAACAGAACCAAATAACTGTCAAATTAACAACAAACAGAAATAAACAGTGTACAGGATTAAGTTTGGGCCTACGGTATTATCTATGGATTAAAGCATGCAAGCAGCACGAATCAAGAGACACCCTGGAGACTAACCTCGGCATGTTTTACCCATCGCTTGTAGGACACTCAATCACTGTTAATTCAGTGTTTGTTTTTCCCTTTATAAAATAGCAATGTGAGGGAGGCAGGCTTACCCACAGGGTGTACAATTACAGTATGTACTGCAGAGCAATCTAAATGAATTAGGCAAGATCCATTGCGCTGCACGGTCACATTCATAAGGCTGCCCAGTCAGCTCTGGCAGAAGAGAATGCTTCCTCGCACCGCACAGACAGGCTGTGTTCACCTGTACAGATAGCTGGCTCATAAACTGACAATCACGCTAAAAACAAAACACTTAGTATGCTGTTTTCAAACTTGAGATGTCCTCAGTTTGAAACTTGCATTCTCAGTCTGAAGAGTGTTCTACTTTTCCTTAATCGTATCCCTGAATTACAAAACGTAATGCCGACGTTTCTTATCACCACAGCTGGTTTGCAATAGATTTGCTTTCGTGAGTGAATTTTGTGCTGCTCCACTGTTTTTGTTTTGTTTAATAGTTATTTTTGAACGTGCAGCAGTAGCTTGCTCTTTGTGCTCTTATCACATTACATGCAATTGTTGCACATTTCAAATTCGCTTTATTCAGTCAATAATCTGAACTACTTCTGAACTGTAAGCAGTAACACACAAGAAGGTGCGAAGTTTAATTCACTGCTGTTTGAATGTATTCATTTTCTATATAAAACTGCCTACGTGCATATTTTATACACATTTGGGTGATGCTTGAAATTACTATTCCAGGTCAATAATCCAGCTCTGGACCTTTACATTTTAAAGACATACAACGGAGGCTGACCTTGTAAATTTATACAGTTCCCTTTACTTTGGCATATTTATGGAATGCTTATGAAAAAAAAAGCAAAACATCTAAGTGGCCTGCTATCTATAATGGCAGTGAATTTTACTCAGATGCACTTTGATTGTAATGCACATTATTAAATTAGGCCTGAACCACTGATTAAACTGTTGGCACCACATGGCTTTAGAATGTCAATCAGAATGCATAATATTTCCAAGTCATTCTGTAAGCATATACAGTACATATATCACCGGTCTCCTTAAATCTCCACTTTTACCCGAGGAGACTTTTGAGAGCTAGTGTTTGTATAACACAGTTCATCTAATAAAACGATCAACTCTTACAATGTACAGTCAAAACAAACAAATTCTCAACTAGAATGAGAAACACACTCATTTGGGAGGAAACTGGGTCACAACAAGGCTGTCATAGTCTCCTAAGACCACCCCCTTTTAATTCCCTCGCAAGTACACCGAAGATGTTTTCTTGTAGCTAGGCCAGTTGCTATGGCAACATACTGTCCACAAATCCTAGGATCCCAATCCTACCCCCCACCCCCCCACCTTCCACCCTCCACCCTCCACCAGGTGGTACCACCCTGAACTCAGGACATGTACACAGCAGGTGCCCAGTCTCTGACCTCCAGAATCGACACTCAGACTAACCCTTGAATGAAGGGCCATTGTTCTTTTATCTGCAGTAAGTGAGAATAGGAGGCATCTCCAGGGCACCACGACAGCGCGTCACAGGCAAGCAGTACACTCTGTTCTGGGGAGATCTTTTGAGCAGGGTCTACAGTTCAGCGCTGTCTGCCCCTATAGTTCAGCAGGGAGACAGACACTGTATAGCTCGGAAAAGAACAAGTCCTGATCAGTTCTGCAGGACTGAGTTTTGATATGGTGCCGTTGATTTCAAATGCACATTGAAGCAAACCTTTCAATATCTTATCTCCCACGTGTAGCCAAATCCAGTACAATGGAATCCCAGAAGCACAGCGTAAAACAGGCTTCTAATATCGGTTCTGATAAAGGGAGAATTGTATCCAATTTGAAAGGGACTGACAGAGAATGGTTTTAATGGGATCTCGTTTGGCATTGGTCTTACTTAGAAGCAGGGAGTTGATTATCTATTTCGTTCTAAGCAAGTGTCGTGCTCCTCATTGCGTTTGGTGAGAAACAGACTTGGTCATGTGGTTTTGTAAAGCTGCTCTGCTCCTCCACTTTCCAGACAAACACACGGGCCAGTGCAGTTTAAGCAAGCCTCTTGTGTGAGCAACAGACAGCCTATCTGCTTTGCTGTATTAGGCAGCAAGTTCAAGGTTTGAGGGCCGAGATAGGTCGTGTTAAAGACATTGACTAAATCCCTCTTATTCCCCCCTCATCAGTCACGCTGCACACATTTAAAATACTTAGCAACACTGAATCCAAATTGAAATGCGCCACAATGTGAAACCCTGCAGCAAAAAAATAAATACATTTAATGGCATTTCTCTCATTGACGCGGCTTTGAGAAAGTAAGACTTTTACTAGAGGCCCGTCAACTTAGACAGCTGCAAGACACTTCGAGAAAGAGGAGGATTATGAAGAGGTCACTGTGCAAGTTCTCAACCGTTACGTTTAATATGCCTGTTGGCAAAGACGACAGAAAACACTCTCAATTTTATAAATATTTGTTTTCTTGGTAATGGTCGACTATCTTTCAATTGCAGTAAGCTTCTCCAACAAATCCATTAACTGCTTAAAAAAAAGAAAAAAAAAATGCTAGATTCCAATACAGATGTAGTCTACACAACCAAGTTGAACAAGGCACAATCATGGCGGAACCACCCCGGTCCCTGCCCATTCATAATCTAAACTTGGCCTTTTCTACCTAAATGAGGGGCCCTGATAATGTGAGGCCATTCATTTGAGGTTGGGGGAGGGTGCAAATTAGCCCCAAACGGTTCTTTTTTTCCCCACTGGGCTCTTTTTGAATTGCATCACATCTTTATAAAGCCGACCCTCTTTTTCTTGCTTTTCTAGCTCGGATCTTTTTGTACATCTGAAATGTTTTGGGTCTCGTTATGTAAAGCAAAGGTCAGTCGTATCTGCATTCCGGGAGCCTCCCTTGGAAACAAGCAGCCAATGCTGTCTCTCTAACTTTCACAGGCTGTATGAAGAGAGACAGGGCAGAATGCATACTGAATGCATGCGGGTTTGAGTCTTACACAATCCTGCATTATTGTACTCTGGCAGCAGCCTTACAGTGGAAATGAGGTAGGAGGAAAACCTATAAGGACGCAGAATGAAGTAGGTCAGTAAGATGCATCCCACGTAAATACGAAATTATAGAGAAAAAGTATCTTTTTTTTTTTTTAACACATCCCCAGATTCTGGTTAAATGCGCCCTCTCACCACTTAAAAACACATTATATAAATAGACTGACAGCAACTCTAACTCTCAATGTATATGGGGCTAATCATTAGTTTCTCATGGTTTTTACATCTGATAATCAGCCATGAGATGAGCAAGTCTCAACAAAAACACTACACACCATATCAATTTTGACATTCAAACAGGTGCCCCCATATACCTTCCCTGGATGTCTATTGTGCTAAACAGTGTCCTGCAAGTCTAAATCACAACTGAAACCTCCAGATGCAACACATATTTAAATGCGATAGACACAGACTTTCTTAATAAAGCTTTTATGATTTCACTAACTTGTACTAAAACAGTCTCATAAGCAGCTCTCTAGATTTATGAATGAATCCCCATACTACAATAACAAACAAACAAACAAACAAACAAACAAACAAGGCTGTGTAATATAATTTATTTATTGTTCTTATTTGACTATGGAATATGAAGGAATATGAATACTACCAACCCAACAGGAGCTCATGTGTGCCAAAAAAAAAGGTCAGAGAAAGATGAACGAGAGGATTTATATAAACAGGGTACACACATAATGAGAAGGTTGCTTCTGAATAGCTTGAATACCACACACACCGGGAAGAAAAGAAAACTGTCCCTCAGTGGCCACAGGATGATCACTAATTGCACAATTTGCAAGGGTTCAGTATATCCCTAGGTTTAGAATTCAAAATAGAACAAATTCAGGATACGCTCAGCCAGAACTACTGGTAACGTCCATGACGTGTATTTTTGATGCATTTGGAGAATTCTGACAGTATTTCTTTTAATGCAAGAGATTTTATACTGCCACTATTTTGTTGCCATTACACTAATATCTGATTTGTCGTATTACGGGTTTTTACAAAAGTTAATTATGTGTTTCTTTTCTTTTTTTTTTTTTTTTTTTTTTTTAAAGACAAGGTAACGCATCGGAAACTCGTCACGTTTTCTCAACTGTCTATGCTTGTTGCGATGACTGAACGCGGTTTGATTAATTTCTCCTGGCAGATCTATGATGCAGCTATCACTACTTATGGTATATATGAACTATTTAACATTACGCAAGACATCCGCGTTCTTTCGACCCAGATTTGTCGAATCCTAGCCTGTTTTCTTTATATGGGTAAATAATTTGTGGCAATGACAAAATGTATATTTAAAAATGATATTTACACACATTTGATAATGGATATTTAACTATATATATATTATATATATATATATATATATATATATATATATATATATATATATATATATATATATATATATATATTCATTCATCATCAATTCTAATTACATTTTCCACCTAACCTACACCGATCCCAATGGTTTGGAAATACCACAGAACGGTACAGTATAACACATAATAATTTTACCAGTCGTAGTAAAACTGGTCCTTGCTGCTGGTCTGTGTTTTAAAAGCCGCTAGAGTTACCACGTATTATTTCAAATCGAGGTGGGTCGATGGCTTCAGAATTATATAAAAAAATACCCAAATAAACCGGACTAACTAGATGTTCCTTAATCAATCTAGTTTAAACGCATGCAAATTGTAAATAATCAGACGCAACTAATAAACATCACTACTGCTGTATCGCGCTTGGCTGTAATGCTGCACACCCATCCCTCATCGTCTGCAATACATATGCAGACAAAGAGAGTTAAGAACTTAGCATCAATACTTCTGTAGCTAATGGCCGTAACTACTCACCACCATTCCGGATCCAGATTTGCTCTTCGAATGCACACGATCAAACCATTGCCTTACATTTTTCTAACACAGCGACGGCTCCTTTCCAAAAATATAAATAAAACAAAAAATAAAAAAGGCGCAGTTTGTAGCTCACGGGGTTGCATTTATGGCATACGCGTTCAGTTCACCTTCGAAAAGCTCTCCCTTCAAACCAGCACGGGTAACAAGATTGTTACTGCAAATTTTCAGTACGACTTACGGTCCATTTTAAAACCACGCTTCTTTTAACTCCCTCGATCCGTGTGCCTAACTACCTCCATGCAATGCATTAGGCTCTCATCATGCAAAAAAAGATAAGCGTCTTCTGAATCCTTTCGGCCCTACCAAACAACTCGCAGGGGAGATTGTCTTTAAAAAAAAAAACGTATCTGATCTAAGATTTTCACAAACGGTCTCGATTGATTTCTCAATTGCTAACCCACACAACTTGGAAGTCTGCCACGTGGGAACTACTGAAATACGCCCACTGGCGCATCGGTCTTTGTTTTCTCATCTCAGGACCCCCCCCCAATACCAGAATGGAACGTTCCATTGAGGTGCCCGGAGACAAAGGTATTGTGCATTGGGAGGCAGGGAGACAGGCTCAAGCAGGCTGATATTCCAACAGCTGACTGGGAGCACAAAACGCTCTCTGTCTCGACTCAGTGACTGTGTTTTATGGCGTCTTGCACTGACATCTTTCTCAGAAAGATTGATAATCTACGGGCTTCACCTTCTTTTGAGTTGGGATCATAATGGATTTTTTTTATTGCTTATTTAAAGCTCATTAAATATGTCTGCGGTATTCTTATTGTGCATTTATTTTGTTTAAATGTATTTCTTAATGCACTTCATGTTGCCCATTTAAAAAAAAAAATAGCATTACATGATAATATAAATATACGTTTGTATAAAATAATGTTAATTTGAATTAATACAGATTTAAAGATATAAGTAAAATTATGTCACAATCTATAGAACACCATTACACCATGTAAGAATAAATACAGGTGTGGTTCAAACTTAGTCAGCAGCCTACAAGCCAACATAAATAAGACACATCTATACGCTAATGTGGACTAAAGGAAAAACAACAGCAAGAGTCTCTAAGCAATTCCCAAATCTGATCGTTATAGCCACAGAAGGAGAGATTGTCAAATTCCATCTTCATGCTATATTTAAAGGAGTTCCATGCCAAGAGGTGAAAGATAGTTTTCCCAAACTATGTGCGACCCCTTGGGCCTGCCAAACTAACAGAATCCTGACAGTGTAAACTGTAGCCAGTGCTAATCCTTTTCCACCAAAGCATTCAGATAGGCGGTACCAGACCTTTAAGAATCTTTAAAAAAACACAACACCAATGCAAAAGCCTATGATGTGTTAATGAGAGCAAGCCAAGCTTTATATACATATGACAATGGTATGTCAGAGAGGGGCAAGCTAGAACAAATCTGACGCAATATCAGGATGCCTGAAGATTTCAATAGAAAGGAATCATAGGTTGTAGCATCATTAATTATGTAATAAATGACATCACAAATACGTGAATAAATTTAAATAGAAATAAGACATAAGAAATAAGACAAATACATCTTGCTTGTCTTTATTATTCTTCATGATTGCTTGCTTTCCAATGATGTCCTTATTGTATTGAGCAGCCCAGGGCCATGGTATCAGATATGTAATAGTTCAGTTGAACCTAGGGGTTCAGATAATTAAGAAGTTAGTTGAAAGAAGGTCCTAGCATGGAATGGGCTGAAAAGGCCACAAGGGTGTGTACCACTGACAGAGCGTTCTGTTTAAACGGTGCACCGTGAGATTTAAAGGAAGAGGGATGTTTGATTGAGACTAGCCTGCTCCACAGACACCCTGCCTCGCCCTGGCTTCAACTCTGCAGAACCGGCTTGGGAAGTAATTAGGAGAAGGGTTAGTTTTAGCACAAGGTTTGAAGCCTTGGAATCATGAAAGATAGCGCCCTCTATGGGTCAAGATTTGTGATGCACAGCATGCTAATTCTCACCAATTAATTGTCTCTGCCTGTATTGTTTGGGCCCCAGGTGGCTTTATAATTAAACACCCTGTATATTAAAGTATGGATGAAAAAAACAAAAGAGGTTAATGTACTATTTCAACTATATTTAACCCTTTAAAAATGTATGCAGGAAAAATATTAAAAAAATCCAAAGACATTGAGCACATAACTATTATTGTATTTGTAAAATATTTTAAATAAATGGTCGTTTGTAGGCCTCTGTGTCTAACGCCCTCTAGTGGTGTGTATGTGTATAACCCTAAACGTTGTTGACATACTGTTCACATACTGGCCACTTTATTAGGATCTGTACAAGTGTTTACTTTTCTATGCTTTTATTTGGTATTACTGTTTTTATGATTGTTTGTATTTATTTTGTTGTCCTGTTTGAATGATTTATCTCTTTTTGCCATTGGTTTTATAATGTTGTTTCTTGCTGTCTTCTCTTGCCAGGAGCCCCGTGTAAAAGAGATGTATATCTGCTGGGCTCTGTCCTGGTTGAATAAATACATTTGAAATGAGAATATTTCATATTGCTCTTGTGTGTCTGTGTGTGTGTGTGTGTGTGTGTGGGGGGGGGGGGGGGGGGGGGGGGGGGGTCTATTTAAAAAACAGATGCATTACTGCTGAAAAGTCTCTTATCTTTTCAGATAGGCTGATATCATGTTTTTTTTTACGGAAGTCCGTTTAAAGACTTAACAAGAGAGCGAGACATTTTTTCACACTTCCTCCTGTGGTTTTCCTCTGAACGTATTTCTTTCTTATGTTGCATTACAAGCTCTCAGCGACACATCTCCAATGACTAGTCTGCACAAACTTTTCTAAGGAAAAAAAACATGCCCTCAGATGAAGTCCCTATTTCATGTATTATTAATTAGACATTCAGCAGACTCTTTTATCCAAAGTGACTTACAGAGACTAGGGGGTGAATTATGCATCAGCAACTGCTGCTGCAGAGTCTCTTCCAATAGGACCTCGGTTTTGCGTCTCATCTGAAAGTTTCTTCTCGTGTTATAAGATGCTTATTATGAAATCAAAATGAGAAAATACAAGGGCATCCTGGTTATTCCAAGTTCACACCTAGTCTTCTAAATTAAGGGCCACATTTAGGTCCTATTTTTGCAGCCTTTCAGTTTGTCCTCTGGAAACCACAGATCTAATACATATGCTATCACACTTTTTAAACCTGTGATCAGCTTTCTCTAAGTCTACTGACATGACAGCCTGTCTATCTGAAGTCCCTGCGATAGGAACTTATTCAGGGAACTGATCACAAGTATCGTTTCCTTACAAAAGAGACCTCTACTGTTATAAGCGTATTCCATTTTGAGGCTGTGGTTTCATTTTTAATATGTACCTCAAAGTTAGAAGAACTTTTATGAACTATAAACAGATTTAAAGTTTGTTCACTGTATGAGATTCTGACCTGCACTGGGTCCTTCCAGCACTGTGACCATCGTATATATTTCAATTTCATATCAAAACTGACTTAGATGGCTTTGAAATACAGTAGTGTTCACATGCATTAGTTAACCCCGTTGCTTCTGTTGTTTTAATTTGCTGTCCATATGAAATCAAAACACTGGAACTCACAATCAAGGACAATTGTCAGAATGGGCAGATTAGTGATTGTCTAATTTAATTGATGACTTTAATAGGCCACACATGCAATTCATTTAAAATAGATAAAATGCACACATAGCATAAACTGGTAAAATGCATGAGACTTTTTAGAAGTTGTTTAAGATGCATAATTAAAGCCCAAAGTGGCCTAACATTTTCACACGCAAGTGCCTGTTATTTGTTGTTTCTATATCACTGATTACTGACCGGAAATTGAAATTCTCACACCTAGAGGTTTTCATGCAGGCAGGTATATAAAGGATATAAATGACAATTTTTAGGTGTTATAATACATTTGCACACTACTGTATACATGTTTAATAATTTCGGACAGACGTTTAGCACTCCAAACTCACCAAAACGTTGTACACATTCTTGTTTCCAGTTATCAGTTTTGTCGGTCCAGGAGCTATGGACCCTTGACCCCCAATGCATAAAAAAAGGCTCAATGTGACACTAATTCTTAATGTAACTACCCCCATGCACTTCCCCTAAACTGAAAACCAATAACATTTACATATTTCTTTTTCACCAGTGTTAGTTGATTAAAAAAAAAAAAAAAAACTAGACATAAAATCAGATCTAAAATGACCTTAATGACATCAAATAATTCACATTTCCAAAAAAAAAAAAAAAAAAAAATAACCTTTATTGGATGCTGTATGAAGCGTGGGGAATATTGGTCCTAAAAACTCAAAACCCTGTGTCTGCTTGTGCTTTCATAGAATTTTAATATCTTAAACCAACAAGTGTGTCCCACACTCTGACCACCTTAAAAAGAATTGGCCTTTCACTGCACTTACCAGCACAGTCTCTGTTGCCAACTTTAAGAATGACTACAAAGTATTTGACCATGCTGTGGGACAGATGCAGGTATGAAACTACTGCTGTTATCAGCACCTTTCTTGTAAGAAGCGCTTACACACTGATAGCAGGCATTCGAACAATATGTTTAAAATGAATCCAGCTGCTTACCTGAGCCTCTTCTCTGCATGGTTGTTATAGGAACTAGTATCAGCAATTTGTTATGCTTTCTTCCTGGTGGCCTTAATCAAATAGAGGACTTCCCTTTCTGCCTTGATAGATGATTGGCTTGCACTATATAGGAAGTGCAGTACCATATACTGTGGCTTTACACATGGTCCTTTTTAAAGAGACAGGCAACATTAAACAGCAGACAAAGTCATGCAAGGTATTCAAAGGCCGGCTTGCTGTGGTGCAAGTAAGTGGAGTGTATAATTGATCGTACATTCGATCTGTTTCACGAAGGCAGGGGTTTGGTATAACTACCGTGGGACCTGATTCTGTTAGATAGGAGAAGGCCCTGGTTAGCCTTGGATTGTGCCTCGTCACAGAGGTTTCTGTTTTATGTGCAAATAGCTATATAGTCTAAATGTAAGAACAAGGTCTTACAGCGATGGTTTCTTTCCATGTGGGGAGAGGGGGTGATGTGCAGCTACTATGCAGTCTTGCTTTCTTACATACCATTGCAACGTACTGCATACAACTCAACACTGTTTAAAAACTCAAAAGTTTTTAAACCCCTCTATAGAATGAACTAACTTTTCTTCATAAAGTCAAATGAAACCTGCTGAATAATGTTACGTCAACATATTCAATTACATACCGTGTTTGTAGTTTTCCATAGTACTTCACAAAAAAAAAAAAAAGTGACATTTTTAAATCTAACATTAAATACTGGACTACTATTATGGCTTCTGGTCAACTTTCAAGACATCATTTTGTAGTTTCTTTATAAATTCTAAATCCTAAATTTCTAGGTGATGCAGCTTTTGGCCATAGCTGTGTGTTAATAGCACAACTAATGCTGCACGACTTAAAAGTATTAAACATCAGTTCAGTTTATATGGTAAGACATTCGTTTCTTGGGCTTGGGCTGAAATGAAGTGAACCAAGGCATGTTTAGAACGTATACGTTAACAATCAAAAATGTCCAGCTGTCAAAACTGGCCAGTATTCAGAAAGCAGCAGGACCAGGGAAGCATTCTTGAAGCAGCTGGCATGGCGAAGAAGTTCAATAGAAGTGCAATGCAGCAAATCTTTTTATTTGTTTCTAGTAGTCTTGGACAGTGGTTCTGTCTGCAGTAAAGGACACTGCAACAGATGCAATGTTTCCACTTCTAATTATCCTGCTACACCATCAAAGTAAATCGTAAACATAACCAAAACAAACTACCTCACAGTAACTGCCTTGTGGAAAATGGGTTACATTGTTACACTGGGCAGGGGTTCAGTACTAGTTGAGATAGCTGACTATCACTGTTGGGACAATGGCATGGAGGCATGGCCCTAACCAACTATGAGGACACAGAGGTCATACCCTCAGTTGTTTTATTGCATCGTCAATGCTGATGCTCATGTAAAAATTCTGGTAAAGTACAAAAGACTCCTTCATTTTCTCTGTTGGTTTGCCGAGTAACACAGATTTGGAGGTGGAATAGTAAATACCAAACAGTCATTTAAATACTGCCAGCTAGAGCTTGACACCTCAAGTTGACCATGGTGGGATGTCATCTCTGGTTATATCTCTGCATGGGGTTGTCTGTCCTCACCATGCTGGGAGAGTTGCTCAGTACAATCCTCATAGTAACTGCCCTGTGGTCAATGGCTTGCATTACCCATGTAACAACTTCTATTACATTAAAGATTCACAGGATCCTAGTTTGTACCTAACCCTGAGCATTGGCTACACCTTGACAACTTTGGTAATATGGGACTGATTCGAAGTACTTCTATCTGTCTAAAAGGGCGTTTTAAAATATTGGATCATTGGTTCTACTCTATCACGAGGAGATAAAGCACAAACGATTGGCCTTCTATTCCATAACCTTGAAGGTCAGAGGTTTCTCACCATTGCAAGTGGCCCAGTTTATCTGTGTGACAAAAATGGTTTCAATTCCCTAGATCACTTTCTCTTTTGTCTATAAGTGTGTTTTTGTTCTTAATTACTCCATAGAATTAACTCCTTTTGCTTCATGAAGTCGAATGAAACCTGCTGGAATAATGTTACGTTAGCATATTGAATTACACAAATTATTTTTTAATTATGTCTCAATCCTAAAATTTTAGGTGATGCAAAACTATTGGCCATAGCTGTACTTTCTGCTTGTTTTGAGTTTTAGAAAAGCTCAAACAATAAGGAGCAAGATTTTTTTTATTTTTTTTTATTTTTTTTTAATTCTTGATTTTCATTTTGATTCTCCTTATTCTCAGTCCTAAAGCCTGATCTTTATTTGTATGACCTACTGTACGCTGAAACTTGACAGGCAAGAGACAGAGCACACGCTGCTCAAAGAACAGAACTGTCACTCCCTGAACAACGTCGCAACGTTACTGCCATCTACTGGCCTCACGGTGTGTGCATGTGTAGCTTCACCTTTGCAGCTTGTCAGTTGTATTCCCCTAAAAAAAAAAAAACTACTTAGACAGCAGAGGAGGTTGCAAAATGTAGGCGGTACAGCTTGCACCTTCAAAACAGACTGGTTTCCTTTTCACACAGCACCTCAGACTCAGATAACTTCACTTAGTTTTTTTTACTGTAAGATGTGGTGAAAGTTATAATCACGTGATGCGCTCAATTGCGTTGAACTCTCGAACTAAAGTTTTTCCTCGCAATGTGACCTGCATTTCTGTACAGCAGAAAACGGTGTCTCTGCTCAGACTATGTTGTTTCACTGGCTTGTCTGTTCGCTTAAGACAACGTGGAGGAGCTTTCTAGAGAGTTCAATGGTAAGAAAACATCATTAATACGTCTCACTTTTTTTTTTTTTGCACCAGCAGCAGTGAAAAGAAACACTGGTCGGACACCAACATCCAGGCCGAACCTCTTTCGTCTGTCTGAAACCAACACGTTTCTATTTCCTTTAATTCATGCAGCTGAATACAATTACAAAATTGACGTTGCTGGTTTGTTACTAGCACACACTTTAAACACACAAAAACTTTACTATGTTGCTACTGTTGCTTTGAAATTGAGATGTGCGACTGACTAGTCGACTGTTGGGTCACACAGTGAGTCAGTGGCTGAGCTGGGATTAAACCTGGAACATCCTGATTACAAGCCCCTTGACAGATCACCATGTCAAATATAGAGGGTGATACATTGTATAAATTGTGTGTTCAAGTAAAACATAACAGCCAACTACAGGAGCTTCCAGACACACAGCGTTTGGAGGTGGCAGAGCCAGTCAAACTGACCTGGGGGAGCCTTTATAAACCTCTGCTGCCGAAAACACCTGGAGACCAGCAATGGAGACTCCTGCTCACCATTCTCACTGTCAAAGTATACCTGTGCATCTTGGATCCAGCAGTTTCAGATAAATGCCCCTTGTCACAAAGGGAAACTATTTTTCATGGTTTTGTTTTTTGTAACAGATTCATTCCCCTTTTTGTTTTAACGAAGAGCTTGTTTGTTAAATTGGGGTTGAATTTTTCTGAATGCATTTTTATCTTAGTTATACAATACGCTAAAAGAAATACATTTTTGTGTCCGTTGGCAAACTTTCTTTTATGACAAGCAAAGCTAAGTAGAAAAGCTCAAATTGCTAATGTGGGTGAAAAAGATGTTATTATTGTTTTTAAAATGCTTCCCAGTATGATAAATGATTTAGAAATCTTTGTTTTGGTGTGTAGGGGGTGCACTTTGTGAGACTAATGGAGGAATTTTCAATATTTATTTATAAATAGTCTCAATATTTTGCTATCTTTTTAAATATTAATATGTAATATTGTGAATTGTGACTGATGTGTTAAAGTTTTTTTATTCAAATGTATTTATAATAATAATATACATAACAATTATTGTAAGGAAACTAAATTATGTATCTCTCTGTACAGAAGGAATGCACACAGCAAGGATTTAAGCAGAATTTAAAGTTATTTTTTTATTGAGCCCAATAATCAAAAGTTACAGTTTTACAGCATAATCATTATCATTATACACAATAATGAGGCCAGTAGTTATTAACAGAAATGAAGCAATGATATTAGTTAGCAATCTCTGGAAGAAGCATCGGACACAACACTGGCGTGTGTTCATGGAGGATCTCAGTGCTTCTCAAATGCACTCCCAAAGCCTTCTCTTTATACCATATCCTTGTGTGCAAATATATGTCTGTGTGTGTGTGTGGGTATATATATATATATATATATATATATATATATATATATATATATATATATATGTATATGGATTGTGTTGCTACCACAGATTCACTTTGGTTCAGGGTTGGTCCCTTCAATCTTCTGCAACCCAAATGAAGACTCCATTTGGACAGTGGATTGATGGCTGCTCAGATGGTACAGTGTTGTCTCTTCAATAAAGGCGCTCTCAAACACCTTAAGGAAGGACTTTTCCTTAAAGTCCTGGCACATGCAAACATAAAGGATGGGATTGAGACAGCTCTTGAAGAAAGCAATGTTGGTGGCAACCGGGACCCCAATGCTTACCACCTTAGAAAAGGAAGAATGATCATCCAGCGCTTTTAGCTCCAGTATCTGGAAGATGTGGAAGGGAATCCAACAGATGAAAAAGGTCACAATGACTGCAGTAATCACCCTGAAGGGTTTGAAGGATCTCTTGCGATGGATGGTGCTGTATCTGTAACCGATGGCAGTGTAGCAAGAGATGATGACGATTACGGGAAGCAGGAAACCAAACAGGAAACGTGTAATGGTCAGAGCCTTATATGTGTCTGCAGGCATGTCTAAGTAACCATTACCAAAGTCGTAGGAACACCTTTGTATTGTTTCATTGATTTTTACCACATCCCGGTACTTCAAATACGGAGAGCTAAATACCCCAGCCAATGCCCATAGTATCAGACAAGTGAACCAAGCCTTCTTGGGCGAGCGGTGGTTGTGCGCCCAAACGGCAGCCACTACTGAGAGGGAGCGGTCAATGCTGATGGCTGTCAGGATGAGGACACTACTGTACATAGTCAGGACCATTATGAAGGAGTTGAGTTTGCACAGAAACCAGCCAAAGGGCCAGACGAAGCCCATGGCGGTGTAGGCAATGCTGAGAGGCAGGAATAAGGTGAAGATGAAATCAGCCATGGCCAGGTTTAGAAACCAAATGGTGTTGACAGACGTCTTCATTTTGAAACCGGTAATCCAGATGACCAGGCCATTTCCTGACGTGCCCAGAATGAAGGCAATCGAGTAAAGCACAATGGAGAGGATGTGTGGCGCTTCCAGATCAATCGCCTCTTCATAGTAATAATAATATTCTGTTTCATTGTCGGTCTCCATCTCTATGCTGTCATTAAAAATACAAAACAGTTATAATTATAAGACCAATGGTAACAGTATTGTTAAAGCCACCCATATTCGAACACCTCAAGATTTGTCATTTATCTCCTTTATATGCATACCTGCATGAAAACCTGAGTGTGAGAATTTCAATTTCAGTTCATCAGTAATATAGATACAACAGGCACTCATGGGTGAAAATGTTAAACCACTTTGTGCTTTACTTAGGCATCTTAATCAACTTCTACAAAATCTCACCTGTGTTACCATTTGTGGCTATGTGTTCATTTTCTTACTATTTTGAATGAATTGCATGTGTGGCCTATTAAAGTCTTCAGTTAAATCAGACACTCCTTAATTTGCCTATTTTGACAATTTTCAGTTACAGGGGTTTGATTTCATAAGCACAAATCAAAATGACAGAGCAATGGGATGTTCTAATATGTTTGCACAGCACTGTATTCTGAGATAATACTGATACAGCTTTCCTCATATATACAGTATATGAATAACAGAACCATCAAGAAAACCAGGTCTAAACTGTGTTAAATTACATGGTCGACAAAAAATACAGCCGAAACTAACAAATATTTAGAAGTCATCTGTCTTTTCTGAGACAAAGAATCACTGACATCTGCCAACTGCAACATAATGCTCTTCGTCTTCATGCCTGTCCTCTTTGAAATTCTTCTCATTGAAATGTTTTACCTAGGTTGCTGGTATGACACTCAGCTTCCCGGTGTCGTTTCCTCCTTGTAACTTAACTAAAACATACATTTTCAACGAATTCAAGTAAATAAATTACACACTGCCCTGCTTAATCTGAATTGAACGCATATTAGAATTGCGCTGAGTAACGAGACTAGAACGTCACTCTGCGCCAAGAAAGCATCACTGTTGAAAACGTGTCTCAGTTTTCAAAGGTTGTACAATATAAACGATACTTGGGCGAGCTGGAAAGTAGAATTCCAAGAACAAAATCGAGATGGACGAAAGTGAGGTAAATTACTTTTTGATTTCAGTCTTTTTAATAGCAGTCGAATTTATATGAATCTCAGAAGCCTTTGGTGCGCAATACAGCTAAGTGAGATTGCAAAGTTTCTGTATATATGAATTATGCTTAGTGATAAAAATAAATTATGTTGTGATATTATTTAGAGCATTGAGAATACTTTTTTAATTTAATTAAATATTAAATATAAATAAAAAATAATTTTAAAATTAAATATGCTTTGTTTTATTAAAAACAGTAAATTTTAGTAGACAGAATAGATAGATAATCACAGAATAACCTTACAAATATGCTGTAAATTT
The DNA here is from genome assembly GCF_017654505.1 of Polyodon spathula. Classification (NCBI taxonomy): domain Eukaryota; kingdom Metazoa; phylum Chordata; class Actinopteri; order Acipenseriformes; family Polyodontidae; genus Polyodon; species Polyodon spathula. The sequence continues at coordinate 20,376,844 of NC_054557.1, read as the reverse complement.
ATAGGCTGATTGATCACAAAGAAAGAATACAAAAAAAGTTCTGCCGAAGAACAAGAACAAGCAAATTAACAGGTAAATCAATCAATCAATCAATCAATTTCTCATTTTAACATATTACAGTTGCTTTTATAATTATCTTCTTTCTAATAAAACTAGATGTTTTAGAATACATTTTCCTTATTCTGTCAAATTGATACAATTTTGATACAAATTGGTTTATTGCGATTTTTAGCTGAAAATATAAGATTCCATTTGCAGCAGAACTTAAATGTTTTTGGCCAATAATCAGTTCACGTTTGCTTGTTCACGTTTGCTTTTTCGTTCACTTTTCACAAATAGTTATAAACACTATTTGAACTGCGTAAGCAAGTGAGTTACTTTTAATGTCATTACCCTTAGTCACTCAATAATGGTTAATTACTGTATTTCATTTTTGTAGATCAATTTGAATTTACCACATATACTTACATTTGGCACTTTGCAAAGTTAAAATATGTAGATGTAAGGGATTAGGGTTTTCTAGATGAAACTATAGAAATCTTACTTTTTTCTCCTCAGCATTCAGATGTCTCACACTGATTATAATGAAGAATCACATGCTTTAAGTGAAACTGTTCAGGTGCATCCCATTTCTAAACGATGAAGTCACCGCATTTAATTGTATTTCGTTTTACTTTATGGTTAAAAGCCGCACTCCCAGCACCAGCAGTTCCAGCGCCCTTGGTGCTCTGCGTTGTCTGTGTTTACCTGTTCTTTTACCTGGTCCGGAGACCTTGTGATGGTGAAAGCAATGGACTCGGAGAAACCAAAGGTACAGTTCACAAATTACTCGATTTATTTACCCAGTCCCGGCTAAATTACAGTATTCCAAAATAAGGACTATCTTAGTTATTTTACAGAAAATGAATTAAATGTCTGTATCACTCAATGCAAATATATTCACGAACTTGAATTAAAAAAAAAAAAATAAGAAAAAGAAAACCGAGTATAAAGACTTAGAATAGGCATACTAATTAAATTAGTACACCGCGAGACCCCGTTCTTATCTGCGTATAACTGTGAGAGGCAGCAAACGATAGGGCGTGTCCCTTCAAAACATTATATTTTATACATTACTAAATTTACACGGGTTGCACCAGTTAAGTTAGTTTTAACTTAAGGCTTAGTTGTTACTTAAATGTTACGCATACCTCCGGGTAGGTGTAAGCTGGTCGTAGAATCAGATTCCCAATAGGCACGGCAACTGTATGTGACGTTCTGTTTGTTGAGAAGACTGTGTTTGAACTTTTTGGCGTCAGCATGCTTTGCGAGACCTTATTCAGTTACGACGGTATTACTGCGGTCAAGCTTATTTCGCAATTAGACGCTTAACCTGTATAAATAGTTTTCCTGTTTCAGGCAGTGAAATTCTTCAGTCCGAGAGATTTAGAACTGCACTGGAATACAACTGCACTGGAATGAAAATACACTTTCATACATTTTCAAAAAGAATAAAAATAATATTAATATTATTAATGACGTAATATTTCATAAGTATGCAATACATCTCACTAGTAGCTTATTGTAACACAGTCAAAGGACGATTCCAAATTACTGACAAACAGACACTTACTTACTTGTACGTC
>NC_054557.1:20362274-20374719 GCF_017654505.1 Polyodon spathula | reverse complement strand
TGTGGGTGTTTTGGGTTCCTACTTTATCAGTTAAACTAATAATAATTAAAGCTATCTGGCTTTTTGTGAGGATAGAGTTAAAGGGACACACTATACCATCTAGATGTTTTAAATATTTAATTTCTTACCAGTTTTATGTTGTGTTTGGTGCTTTTATATGCTTCTCTATTGCCATTTCATCTTAGATAATTATGTACCATGCTTGCACACTACTACAGCAAAAATAAATACACATTTTCAGCCACTGGGTCTGAATTTGTGAAGTGAGGGTTTTTCTTTTTGGACAACTAGGGATGTGCAATTGAAATGACTACTAGGGTTTGTGCAACTTCTGCAGTCAACTATAAGTTAGAGGCGAACTTCACATGTTTTCAAACAACTTCTTCAAATCCAGTTTTTAGAAGTGTTCTCAGAAGAACAGTTTTTATACAGTACATTTTAAATCATTGTGATAAAAGACCACTGAAACACAAAGATGTCTTACCAGCTGGTACAATGACTCTCTTCTCCTCTGTGGTGCTGCTGGGAGTGTTGGTCTGGGGAGTGTTCCTCTGTTCTTGGTAGCTGGTTTGGTAACCAAGGTGATTTACCTCTGTGTTGTTTACAATCCTGCTCCTTTTGGTAACACTGCAGTCTACTGGAGTTTCCCTGCTTCCAAAAAATATATATTCCTGTTTAGACCTCGTCTTGATGTTTATGCATGGTCTACAGCGCATTCTTTGTGACTTTAAAAAATTGCTTTATATGGCAGTCTTCCAAACAATATCCTGGCTGTTAATTGCTCAGCATTCATTTTAGTGTGCCCAATTAACATTAATTTAACTGGAAACTTTGCACAGCCAGGATGCAAACCTGCACACCCCTGACTGTATGACACCCTGCACATGGTCATTCCTTAATAAGTGAGCCACTTGGGGTTCCCCTGGCATGTTTTAAAATCAAGACAGGTTAGCATGTTCCTTCTATGCTGAGATCACTCCAACGACTGCTCCATTTGCTCCACTCCATTTTGGAGGTTGGTTAAAATAATGTTTGTAGGCATCTACCATTTTTAATTTGGTAATGTTTTTGAGAAATATAGACGCTTCGGGCTGGAGCACGTATCACGACTGCCAGCATTATATGTCATGGAAAATGGACAAAGAGTTGACATGCAAAGCATACACATAATCGCTGCACTGTAGGATTACAGACCAGTGTGAAAACATGTACTGTACTGTTGAGAAGTGCAATCACATTTAAAACACAGAATCAAATACCAGCACAAGAAAAGCGCTATAGGCGAAAACAATAGCCCTGTGCTAAACTCTGCATTTTTACAATTGTACTCTGCTGTACTTTTTAATTGTGCAACACGAGCAGATGAGCCATCAGCAAGATCTGTACTCAGCATAATACATTTTTAAAAAATGATCAAAACACAAGGTTGTTTTTTTAATTTTTCCTATTAAAATGCAACAGCTTGTCACATGAACACTGCTTTTATCTCATGGGGGATGCTAGTTTGAATCTCATCTTTATCAAAAAGGACTTTGAAACGTTGACTGGGTGAGCAGTTTCTGATCAAATGTATGGATTGTATTAGTGATTTCCCCTTGGATTGATCATTTTAAAGGTAAGCATCTCATGATACTGAATTACAAAATGTACCACTGAAGTGTGATCCTTTTACCAACCAGACGTCTTACTCAGTACATTTCTTGCTTTCCCTGTATGGATAACTCTCTTCAAATATTTACATGTTTTTTATATTTTACAAAAACTGTCAGCCATTTTGAGATCACACTTTGAACACTGTCACCTCACCACAAAAAGAACACCATGGGGAGGGTTTAGATAAGGTTTAAAATTCATGGAGAAGTTGACCAGGCTTACTCCTACAGCCAGCAGATCTAATTTTAGACTTAAGCTAGGCTATGTTATTAGCAATAATTAAACCAAGATTATTTGGAAGAATCTATGATATTGATTCACATGCAAAACATTTTAAAGAATGCTTAAAATATATATTCATGTGTAAATGTATAGGTTGTTTATTTTAAATTATTTACATTTCATTACAATGAAGTATATTTAAGTAAACTTTGTGTAATTATATTGTTTAGCAAAATGCATGTACAATTCTGAATCATCTCCTTTCTAAACAAAGGGAAGTCATTTGTTTTCATTTCAAATATATTCCTGTCTGCTCAATACTTCTGCAATATATTTTAGTATTAAGTAGTGAGTTGCTAGTTGGTTATAGTCCTATAATATTTCTCTTTTTTGATTTAGACTTATTGTTCTGATTGAACCCTGGAACGTATGGTCACTTTTTTCAATGTACAAACTTTGTGTGAATAAAACATTTGCAGGGGATGAATCAACACTGGTAGAGGTTGCAGCATTGCTATTTTTTTTCCAGCAACTTCATTACGTTTTAACACACTATGGAGTTCTTATGTGGCCATGGTTGATGCTATTCTTCATGCATATTGAAACTTTCTAAGGAACTTTTTGTCAGGTATTGAATCTACCATAATCCGGGGGTGTATGAAGGCTGTCTGTATCTGTTTGTCACACTTACAAATCTTCACTCATCTTCAGACCCCCCCCCCAGTCAAATTCTATTGAAACTTGTGCTTGTGCTTCAGCACAGGTTAATGAGCATCTCATAATGGGAGGGTGCATAGAAGCTGTCTGTTTGTTGATCTGCCCAGTCCAACGTATATATCTAGAAACCTGCTTATGTGTTTTTGATTTATGATATGTAGGCCCCCTGTCTGTCTGTCTGTCTGTCTTCCTCTCTGTCTGTGTGTCACTCTTGAGTTTTTACAAAAATCTACAGAAGATCTTATTGAATTGTGAGGGTTTAAGTGTCCTTGAATTACTATGCCAGCCAAGGTTAAGCATAATTTTAACTGCACACGGGTGTCTAACTGCCAGGGAAAACGCTGAAGCCCTTCCATTCACAGCGATACCTTGAAACATATATTCTTTCCCAAAGAATCAATGTTACAGTCTCGTTGTCCAGAACGAAGCATAATGCACTTAAAAACACTTGTTCAATATAGAGCATTTTTTACGAGTATTGTGTGATGCAAAGCCAGCTGGTTGATGTCAAAGACTTAACTCATGTATCTAAATATATTTGAAGTCCTTTTTAAATCATTAAACAAGGCTTTATGCTCCTGTAGCTGTTTTCCACCATAGCAACACTTTGGGCATGTTAAATAAATACAAAACTGTATTTAAACTGTAAAGAACAGAACCCTGAATAGTGTTTGGTTGTTTTTGGTGTTTGGGAGGGAAGAGGTTAATTTCCTGCCTGGACCTACTAATAACTATGTGAGCATCTGGCCAATCAATTAGTTAATTGGTTCAACTGTTACCTGCTATACAAGTGGATATGAAAAGCCGTAATATCACCAGCAAACATGTGTGATTGATCAATGAATCGATCATAGATCGAATGGATCAATACAAAAATGTCAAGGTTAAAACCACATATCAATACATTATCGATTGCATCATACCATCTTAAATAGTCACATGATCATCAGCTCAACAACTCTCCTGATTGACCAGATCAGAAACAGCCGGCTATCACAAGAAAACTTGGTTTTTTGAACCATGTGTCCTTGTGCAAGCTGGGCTTCAGTAAAATAAAAAGCCTTCAGACCTGGAGCCATTGACGTGTTCATTCTCTCTCTTGATGGTGGCCCGTTCGCTTTGGTGGAGCCAGTCCTGTTCCACTGTCTCGGGACTCTCTTTAGAACCCTGACTGAAGTCACCTTCTGATGTCATGTCTGTCTTCATTAAGTGGGAGGAGCCATAGGAGGAGTCAAATATTGACGGGTCTTCACTCACCACTGACAGCGCCTCCTGGTGTATAAAAAAATAAATAAATAATTAGGATATGGTAAAAAAGTGATGTTAGTCAAACGTCCATGATGTCCACTCAACAATTTGTTTCTAATATCTAATGTTTTAGTGAAACTGTCAGCATTGTGTCTAACAATAACCAGTATCATTATACTGTTCCTCGTGAGCAGTGCATTCACAAATAAACCCTGATAAAATGACACTGCTTTTCAGACTCTCTGTCCTTGTGATTCCAATAAGTCCCAAATGTGTGAATAATATGAGAACATAAGAACATTTCCCAACAAGAGGAGGCCATTCAGCCCATCTCATCCCATTCCTAGGAGCCGATTGCACGTTGTCAAGTCAAGTCAAAGGATCCCAGTGATTCTGCCTCATCAACATGACTAGGTGACCCACGCCATACCCTCATCGCTCTGTGTGAAGAAGTCTCTCCTCCCCTATGTCCTAAGACTATTTCCACTTAATTTCCAGCTGTGTCCTCTGGTCCTGGTTTCTGTACTGAGCTTAAAGCATTGGTTAGGGTTGACTATATACCCATTACACAGTCTTTAAAGCTTAAATGACTGGAATTTATCTGGCCCAGCATCTGTCTTAGCAAAACACAATGCTGCGGCTAACCTTTTGAAACCTTCCCAGTGCTACATCCGGAGGGGCTTGTCCTCTGATTGTTTGGTGAAGTACAATGTTCGAATGAGTCTTTGACTTCCTCTCCACGTCCCTGACTGGCTGCCCTTTGGACTGTCCCAGAGCAGGGTTACTGTGCAAACAGCCCAGCCGCTTCCTGCTGCCTCTCACGGTGACGTTCAAACACACCGAACGCCCAACTGCACCGGGCTTCACACATCTTTCCACATGAATGACTTACAATGGTTTGCATTTTAGTTATTGTTACAGGACAGCTATGGCCAAAAGGTTTGCATTACCGAGATTTTTTTTTTTTTAATTTTAAATTTGGTTGCTTTTGGTACCTTTTGTACATATGTCCATAATTCCTTTATTTATTATCCAATTTGTTTAAAAACAAAAAAGGCATTTTCATGTTACCTGTTGAAGTTTCACTGTACACTGTCAGATTTGAATTGGCCATGCTAAAATACATTTTATAAACAATAAATAATGTTTTTTTCTTCTAAAATTCATCTCTTTTTCTGTGGTTTTTGTTATGTGCACTAAACAGAGTCTCAGATTATTACACTATTTTTAATGAAAGCCTAGTGTGTGCATATTCATTTCATGTATGACATGTACCTGTAACCTTTATAGTTAAAGAGTTATAGCCGCAAATCTAATAACAGTAAAGAATAAATCAAATAAAAAAAAAAAAAACAGGCGACAATAGCTTGGCTGTAAAGGGTTAAAAAAAGCTTAAATTGTATTGCTGATTTGGAGAAGACTTAAAAAAACAACAATGTAAAGGCTGGAGTAAACACTTTCAAAATATGTCACCACATTATTGCTTATGAAACCTGGTTTTTCATACACCACCCACTTCCTGATTCAGACACCCTTTAACATAAAACTAAACAATGAAACACAACCTTCCAATGATTTTCTTCCAATATTTGACAAGAACAAATACTTCATGTTTCCCCTTTTATAGTAAACTATACGAATTACATACTAATAAAATAACTCTAAAAAAAAAGAAAACAACCACGAAAAACTATGAGCATGTTCGCAGTCAATCGCAGTTAATGATCGGCTTATAATGGCCTTTAGAATGTTATGAACTCATACTGCTATTTGGGGTTATACAAAAGCATCCCTCTAGAGCAGTGGTTCCCAACCCTGGTCCTGGGGACCCCCTGTGTCTGCTGGTTTTCATTCCAACTGAGCTCTCAATTACTTAACTAAACTCTTTATTGAACTAATTATTTGATTAATTGGACCTTTTCCCTTCTTTTCAGCTCTTAAACAGTTGCAGATTTCAAGTTAGCTGTAAGTATCTTGAAATCTGCAACTTTTCAGGAGGTGAGAACAATTAAAAAGGTCTAATTAAACAAATTGTTAGTTAAATTAGGTGTCTAGTTAAGTAACTGACCAGAAGACAACAGGGTTCCCCAGGACCAGGGTTGGGAACCACTGGTCTAAAACAGATGCTTGCTATGTATATAAGCGAGGCATGGTTAGATAGTAAATATGACTTTATATATTTTGTTTAAATATCGCTCTCCGCATGGCTTGCATAATCCAGTTTATATCCCAGCTGATTTATTTGTTTACATCATCAAGTTGAATTTGTTTGAATTTCAGAACATCATAAAACAGTGACAATGATGTTTTAATCGCTATTTTAGTGTTTGGAGCATCTTTCTTTTGTAGTATGTTTTGTAATTCATTTTCTGTCAAGTCTGTTGTGCTTTTTCACATTTAGCCATTTTCTCTTGTATTGAGGCGTGGAGATGAAAGGTGTTACTTTGAAAAGGGGTGGGGCTGACAGTGATGTGAACCAATCATATGACAGAAAAAGATTATTGCCCAGCGGTGTAAGGATAAATAATAATAATAGATGGACTTCAGTGAGTTACAGAAAAATATTTCCATCTAGTGTTTATGCAATGTCATAAACTACTAGACTGTTAGGTCGAGCAGTTTACAAACTGTCACAAAAACCAGAGATGAATCTTAAATATAATTTTGTTTTCGATAATTTAGGAATAGTGAATTAAACTCTCCTGTGGATAGAACACTATACATTTTTAGTACACCAGGACTGGGACTCGTACCTTGTTTTCAAAGAGCTGATTAATTAAGCACTCATTCCAGCCCTGGTCTTGAGAGACTCATTTAGAGGCGAACTGCTTACTGTGAATTAACTCTCCTTGGGCTAGATTTCGATGATAAAGAAAATAATATGTATACTAAATGATTCATTGAAAAGTCGCCTCACATTTTCCATGCGCTTCCAAGTGTGATCAGGGAATATTGAATATTGAAGCCATCTCAAAACATTTTTAACACTTTTTTAGGAGGCAGTGTGGTCCAGTGGCTAAAGTCTAAGACTTCTCACCAGAAAGTCATGGGTTCAAATCCCACTTCTCCCCTGACTGACTCACTGCGTGACCCTGAACAAGTCGCTTAACCTCCTTGTGCTCCATCCTGCAGATGAGATGTTAAATCAATGGCCTATTGTAAGTGACTCTGCATGTAATGCACAGTTCACAGCCTACCTCTGTAAAGTGCTTTATGATGGTGGTCCACTATGAAAGGCACTATATAAAGATTATTATTATTAAACTTGCCTTTCCAACTTTTAAACTTCTGTTTGTAGAATTTTTTTTTTTTTTTGTGTGTGTGTGTGTGTGTGTCTTTACTTTTCCTCTATTTTATTTTATTTTATTTCTGTCAACGTGCAACTTTCAACAATTGCCCGGTCTTTTGTAAAGGGTGAGTTGTGAATAACAATTCAATGTGTGTCACACTGGATGGGTTCTTTTTAGTGGATTTTACTTTTTTTCATTATTATTATTAACAGTGGTGGATGCAATTCCGTTTTTTTCAATGCAGATTCGTTCTTCTGCTTGTTCATTGTCTAACGTTTTGCATATCCTTGTTTACTTTTGCTTTATACTTTGTGGGTGTACAATACAGAGGCATTGTGTTATAAAATAAAACTGCTACTCAATACCCACTGCACAGTATAACGACGTCGCTGGAATGTTGCAATGTATGAGGTTGTATGATGTTAGCGGCTTCTCCATGATTGCATCTGAAGTATTTGAAGATGTTAGGGATGTTACATAATAAACGCTGGGTGTCAATAGTCGGCGGGGCGTGTGACAAATATTGTAAAGAAACACCCCTAATAATAATAATATAATAATAATAATAATAATAATAATAATAATAATAATAATAGATTGTGATGACCCTTACTATTTTTGACAGTAAAGCAGGAGACTGAGAGATGACAATTATTAACAGATGAATAAACAAAATAACAAATGCCAAACCTCAATGAGACGGCTGCAATCAGAAAATATATGCTTGCAGCGAAGAAGAAAATATCTCGCCGTCATATTTGCAATATTTTGTATTTTAAATAGTTGTCTTCTTGTCTAAATGATAAACCAAAGGTTACTGGCTACTGTGCCAATTACGTTTTGAATAAGAAGCGATTACAAGCGAATACGTTGTCATGACAATGCATTAATGTAAAATGACTATTCACCAACGTAGGAAATATGTAGCTCGTGTCATTTTTTAAGAACACGTACCGATTAAATATGGTACACGTAATCATTTCTGTGCTCTGATTGGTCCAAATGAGTACGTGTATCGAATATTTGAAACGTGTACTACACAACGCGTTTTTGACCCAGATGGTCTTCCATAAATTAGTGTCTTGAGTGATCTGCTATTCGTGTTACGGTGTATTTAAAAGGCAGACAATGCTTTGAAATGATAGCTGCAGTTTGCCATGTTTGAATTTAAGCTCGACTGAATTTCGTTTCAACTTTTTGCAATTGCGATATACTCTTCTGCATGGCTATATACATGTTTTTGGTGTTATCGTGGACTAGGAGAATATATGTGCATAAAAACCAATAATAATAATAATAATAATAAATAATAATAATAATAATAATAATAATATGATCCTGGTTAAATAAGGAAAAAAAGCCAAACAGTAAAACAGTTCTCAAAAGGTATAGATGCTTCTGTAGGCTATTTTATAAGCATAGACTTTTTAACTAATTTATTCAAAAATGTTGCATCTTAGTGGTCTCAATTTAAAAGACTTTTATTTTTGGTTCGCTTTACTGAGCTTTATTCGGTGCAATAGCTATTTATTTATAGAAATGTGTGTGTGTGTGTGTGTGTGTGTGTGTGTGTTAACAGACGCATAGTTTACATATCTTAATTAATTAAACATTCTGTGCGCCGCCCATAGCAAAGGCGGGATAAATGTTGGTATTTAAACGTAAATCAACAATGTCTCCCAATTGCTTGGCATTATAAATGAAAATCAAGAAGCACCGCGTTGCAAGGGGTGTATCATTTTAACATGGTATAATTTAGCTTTGATTTTTACTGTTCTAAGTTATTAATCAAGGGTGTTGCATGCATTGTGGTACACCCTGCAGCCAAATACCTGTTTACATATTGAAAAGCTGTTTGGGATTTACTTTAATGAAATGCGCTATATACTAGTACTAGTACCATTACAATTAATACAGTCCTTGGATTACAATATACTTACACAGTACACGCAATTCATGCACTGTACTAGTATTAAAATAGTTTGTCATACATTTTTTGTAAGTACAGTATTATATTGTGTAGTTGTTACCTTTATAAAAAGCAACATTGCGTTATCCGGCATGCACACTTTTCTACGGAGGCACACTTTGTGGTCTCATGAGATGCTCCAGTTAGTCAGGTTTTACTGAACACTGTGGATGCTGTAATTCTGTAGTAAGTTTTACAACAGAATTGCAAATAACATCTTGTACAGTTTATAGGCTTTGTATGAAACATATTTCAAACAAACATATTTAGCTCAGATTTGAGTCAACATTGAATTACCGGCAGATCTTTATATATAAAGTGTAAATGACAAACTATCTGAAAGTTTTGAAAAACTCAGATTGACCATACCCGCGGGACATGTGCGTATTTACGCAAAACGTTTGCTGTTGCCAGACTGCACAGTTTACATTGAGTTTGGAGCAGAGGCTCTCAAACTCGATCCTGGGGACCCTCTGTGTCTGCTGGTTTTCATTCCAACCCAGCTCTCAGTTACTTAACTTAAATTGAACTAATAATGTGCTTAATTAGACGTGTGGTTGTTTTCAACTCTTAAACAGTTGCAGAGTTCAAGTTACTTATACAATGTTATAGGTAACTTGAAATTTAAAACTGTTCAAGAGCTGAAAACAAGTAAAAAGGTCTAATTAAAAATGATCAGTTCTATTAAGTGTATAGTTAAGTAATTGAGAGCTCGGCTGGAATGAAAACCAGCAGACACATAGTTTGAGAAGCCCTGTTTTAGACAGACAAAACATACAAATAATGCCGTACTCCACAATCGACAGTTCTGAGGTTGTAGCGGGTATCACATCATTATTTTCAGCAGGTCAGTACAGAATGCTGGTTTGTGAGGGGTAGGATTATGACAGGTTTACTGTGCGTCTCTTTCAATAATACAAATCCAGTTAAACAGTACAGCAATCCATGTGTCGTTTACTCTTGTATAGTCTATAATTACTTTTGATGTACTTTGGAATGATATCTGGTCTATTCTATATTTCATTTATAGGTCTATGTTGTGTTTTTGGCCTTGGTGTTTCACTTCCTTTTTTTAAAGTTGTGTTGTATATTCTTCATTTGACTTATTTATGCCGGTTTAAGGACCATGCATTATGACAATGCATCTATTCAAGAGTAAAAGGAAAATATAAAACCGTTACAATTACCGACAGTTCTGTGTTATACCGCCACATTATTAACCTTACTCATTTATATGAGTAATGCCTTATCATTACTGCACAATCGAAAATAGAGCTGTCTTTTAAAAAATTTGACCTGTGTTACCCAATGCGGGTTCTACAAAGCTTGAACGAATATAATTTAATCTGCATCTGATTGACTTTCAAAATCTACCGACTTCACTATTTCAAACAGCACAGAAACGAGGACCAGCGGACACAGTAGAAAATTGAGAGGAAAAATTCAACAGCTATAGTATATGGAATTCATGCTGTTTCTGCAGGGTTCATTAGTAACCATCCGTATTGATGGGACGAATAATATGATCTCATTCTTTATTTATTCTTGTTCGTTTCCACTAAAGTGGGAAACATGGTTATTTGAGTCAATGCCCAGGCTTCAGATAAAAACAAAACATCTATGTAAAAGAAACAGGCTTATCTCGTTTAGCTCTAGTTTAAAAAAAAAAAAACTGATGGAGTTGATTAAAGGCTGGGGTAAACGCCTTGAAAATATTGATTTATATTTCTTACAATATAGCATTAGGATTAATTCAATTTACAATCTAGGCAGTGTACGTCGTAACACACCTATAAAAGTATCTCCTTTTTTCATTTACTAATATGCTACCACATGTTTATACAACGATTTTTATCTATGCCAACCTAACCCGGTACTGTAGCTAAACTCAGCCCTTGCCTTTGTTTTCATTTCAATGGTCTGTGATGCCATTTCATCACAATGACAATCCAAATGCATTCAGAACGCTTACAGCCACGTACTAAGTCTGTCTCACTATCAACTGCAAACCTGAAATGAGACATTTTTTTAAAATAAAGCTCCTCCCCAAAGACTTCATTTTGGAGCTTTCTTTCTGTTCAAACTCAATAGTAAAAACCCCAGACCGCCCCCACAGAAATGCTAGTTGTCAGTTAAAATAATGTTCTGGTCTGTTTATCGGTTTAGTTTAGCATCAGAGTTTATTGGACAGGGGAAATACTTGCTGGGATGAATCTTTCAACTTTCTTTTTTTATCTTTTAAGGCAAATAATTGGAGCCTACACTGTAAATCAAGTGTTTAAGAATAATCGGGGAAAAAAGGGTAACATAGAAATTCATTTGTTTTTACAGTATATACTTTTACCTGCTCCAAAAATGTTGGTGAAATAATAATTCTGTCCCAAGTCCACCCATGACTAATTTCAGACATATTTAATATTGTATTATTTTATTCTTTATTTATTAATAACCCTATGCTATACAGCATCAAATCAAAAACCTAAATCAAAATTTGGATCCTGATGATAAACGGGAATGGAGAAAATAAAATTTAATTAGGAAAACAAACATGTATTATTCCATAATGTAAAAGCAATAGTCTATATCCACAACAACAATAAAGACACTTGTATAGTTGTATACAGTGAATACATATCTGGGTGTGATTATTCAATTATGAGAGTCATAAGAATCTATTTTTTTCATCCCTTCTGTTGTGGCCATGGTTCTTTGTGTGGTTCCAGCTCTCTGTTTATCTATCTATTTATTATTATTATTATTATTATTATTATTATTATTATTTTAAAAAATATATGATTCATGGAAATTTTAACTCCAGTTCTCTCACAAAATTTAAAATATCTTCTCCTCTCATGCAGCAGAATTCTCACAATTTCTCGTCACACTTTCATAGCCTCTTGGCTTTAGATTTAATCTGCCCCCACTGATGCTGTGAAAAGGTCTTCCATAATGCCCAATAGTGCTGCAAGTAAAGCTGAAATACTAGAAGACGCTTTTAAATTCAACTACATTTAAAAAGACTTCAAGTAAAAAAAAAAAAAATTGCCATTGAATTTAAGTATATTTTTGTATTTCTAAATATGAAAAGGTCTTCCTCATGACTAGAATCATTTCACAAGAATCCAGATGGGGAATCATAGGATTCTTAAGCTGTGTTCAGACTAGTCTGAAAAAAAAAGAATGATTTCAGACCCGTATGACTATTCAGACTAACCCTCACATTGCCAAGGTAACTGTGGCAGGCTGGCGAGTGGATAGAGGCCCAGAGACAGACTGCAGTTCAAAAAAATAACTATTTTATTATAAATAAACACAAAATGAAAGGGCACAAGGTCCAAAACAAAGC
>NC_054557.1:20342274-20357274 GCF_017654505.1 Polyodon spathula | reverse complement strand
AATGTACCCCCCCCCCCCCCCCCCCCCCCCCCCCCCCCCCCCCCCCCCCCCGCCCCCAACACCCAAAAAAAAAAGAATATATATAAAAGCTCATCCATTTTAAGTTAGTTGAACATTCAAATGCGCTTCAGTTGTTCAAACTTAAACGTTTTAAGTCAAATCAGTGGGCTAGATTCCCATCAGCGCTTGCGGGACGTTTACAATGTATTTTTGGAATTGTTTGCTGTGTATTTTGTTGTTGTTTTGTGTATGTGCGGTAGCAGAAGTGTGTCGTGTTTGCTTGTCTCTTGTGCCCCCGCCTGCTCCCTTATATGTGTTCTCTTTGTGGTGTGTGTAGCCACCCCCGCTCCGTGGTCAGTCAGTTTACTGATGTGACCTCCCTCCCTTTTCTCGCTTTCTCTCTGTCTGCAGTGGCGTGGTTCTACCGCTTGTAAATGCTGCACACGCAGAAGTGACGCGTTGGCAGTAAAATAGCTTGTCGATCGCTCCGTCAGCTAACTCTAGTTTTTTAAATGAAATAAAAGTTCAAACTAACTTCTGTTAGTAAAAAGTAAATCTAATTTTAAAAAAAAATTACACAAATAAACATTTTAGTCAGCCCCAGAGAAAGCTGTTGTAACACAAACTAAATGTCCAGCTAATCTTAACTATATGAAGGCAATGAGTTTGCTCAATTTTTTTGAGTAAACTTGACTTATCAGGGTTTACAGTATTATACAACGGGGTGTATTTCTGTGTGCAGGCCTAAGTCGATCGAATAGTTGCGAAACTGTAGAGTAGTTGAGTTTATGTCGGTTAAGACGACCACATCCTGTGTTTAGTTGCCCACTTTTACCACTGCTGTTTTTGTACCTGAAACGACAAGCAGCGGGTTGTTTTCTAAGTTTACATCCGGATTGTTTTGATGTCAACATACAGTCTGATACACACAAGAACAAATGAAACATATCTAGAGAACAGCTAATCCATGGGTAACAGTGTGAACTATAATGCCCTGTGCCATGTTGTTAAAAGCAGGACAGCGTCATGCAGAATGATGTGTGTGTGTGTGTGTGTGTGTGTGTGTGTGTGTGTGTGTGTGTGTGTGAGTAATTCGCCGGCGCGCTCATGCTGGTGTTCCTGTCGAGTTTAAATTACACCCTGTAACAATTTTTTTTTTTTTTGGTTCCTGGGTAGTAAGTGTTATTTCCTAATTGTTTATGCCTCAAAAGTGTAGAAAATGGCTATTATTCCCCACAGACTTTACTTTTGTGACCAGGACAGTGATATTTTGAAATTTACCTATTTTCCAGAACATTCCAGATAGATTCAGTGCTAAGTAAACTTGGAGTAACTTCTAGAACTTTCTAGAACTTTCCAGTAATATAAATAGTAGTATAAATACAGGTGCTGTAAGCCCACCAGTTCCGTTTAGTTCCAGCTGCCTAAATGGATACATATCTGCATTTTTCTGAGATGGCATCAAGAGGCTGCAATGGTGGCATTCCTGATGGGTCTCCAAGGCGGTTTTACCAAGTTTCCCTGCTATCTTTGCCTTTGGGACAGCAGGGACACCAAGGCGCACTACCACAGGCGGGACTGGCCACAGCGGACCGAGTTCTCTGTGGGGAGGAACAACGTCAAGTGGGAGCCACTGGTGGACCCCCGGAAGGTGCTGATGCCACCACTGCACATCAAATTGGGCCTTATGAAACAATTTGTCAGAGCTCTAGATAAAAAAAGTCGGCAGCCTTCAAGTACCTTCAAGACTTCTTCCCTAAGCTGTCTGAGGCAAAGGTCAAAGCCGGTGTCTTCGTCGGACCACAGATAAAGAAGATCCTAGAGTGCAATGAATTCCCCAAGAAGCTCACTAGTAAGGAGAAAGCAGCTTGGAACAGCTTTGTCGAAGTGGTTCAGGGCTTCCAGCCGAAAACTATGTGGAGCTGGTTGAGACTCTGGTGAAGAACTACGGCACAATGGGCTGTAGAATGTCCCTCAAAGTCCATATCCTTGATGCTCATCTTGATAAATTCAAGGAGAACATGGGAGCGTACTCAGAGGAGCAAGGCAAACGCTTCCATCAGGATATACTGGACTTTGAACGCCTACCAAGGACAGTACAACGAGAACATGATGGGAGACTACATTTGGGGACTGATTCCTGAAAGTGATTTACAGTATAATCGTAAATCCCGAGAAACTACTCACTTCTAAATCTTTTGTAGTCATTTTTGTATTAACTTTAGTATAAATACATGTTAATTTGGATTCATATGTTGTTTTTTTCTGACTTTATGTGAACGAAAAGATCGTTTTCTCATTGGAAATAGGTACATTTCTAAATATCACTGTCCAGGTCACAAAAGCAAAGTTTGTGGGGAATAATAGTCATTTTCTATACTTTTGAGGCATAAGCAATTAGGAAATAACACTTACTACCCAGGAACAAAAATTGTGTTACACAGTGTTATCGAACACTTCATAAAAATGAATTAAGAGCGTGACAAAATAGAGCAACACTGGAAGAGGAAGAGACCTCTAGCTATACTATATATATATATATATATATATATATATATATATATATATATATATATATATATATATATATATATATATATATATCTTAAGGAGACAGCCTATATCATAAACACTTCAAAGCAATGTAGCTGAAAGTCTCAGGATCTTTCGAGTTCTTTGTTTATCAGTTTTGGACATTACTGTTGCATTTTCATCTTTTATAAAGTACGAATTAAAGACCAGATTAAACGCTTTGAAACGTATGACCCATTAATCGTATACATTCATATAAACAGTCATGGACGTTCAATGCTAGACCTGTGTTTTATTCATTCAGTAAACTGCACCCTCTTGTGTGAAATCAAGTTACCTCACCAACCACCACACACACACACACACACACACACACACACACACACAGTCACACACTTACTATATATAATATATATATATATATATATATATATATATATATATATATATATATATATATATTTTCAATGGTTTCCCCATGATTTATGTTACTGTGTGTGTTTGTGTGTATAATATTCATTTAAAAATGTAAAGAACTTTCTGTTAATTCACCGCTAGTCCTTTCTGGATGATTTTTAAACCCACGGTCGAGATAAACGATGCAGCCTGAGCCTTATATAACTGAATAATTTGTTTCTAGGCATGTGCTGTCTATTTAAATATTATTACAATGTCAGTACCGCAGCTCAGACGACGGAGACAATGCAATCCCAGCGGGTATGCACTAGCTACCAGACAATTCCCAGATACATGACGGAAACACCCTCGGCTTACATAGTTACAGCAGATGAAATATGATATCCCATTTGAAGAAATAATACAATAACACCTATTTCAGGACAAATCCTAGCTGTAACCCTTGCTAAATATTATATACGTTATTTACGTTTTGAAGAAATAAACAAAACAGTACCAACGTCATATATCACTGAATAGATCATCGTCTCCATTTTAAACGTGGTACCTTAAATGTGATCCATTTACTGTTGATGCAGAATGACAGGGTGGAGCAAAACAAGTTTCCTGAACCGCGAATGCCAATGCTCGCAATGACGTGTCGACTTTGGCAATCCTCGGCCAGAAACCTATCCGAGGGTAAAATAAAAACTACTTCATGCTTAGTAAATGTAACTACTCCTCAATACCATTATTTATTCGACGTATTTAGCGAGCAAATACCCTAAATTACACAGTTGTACATATAGAGACACATTAATACCGTTATGCTGGTGAGATGGCTTGCTCACTAAGATACTTTACTTTTTTTTTTAAGAGGAGAAGTTAGCTATTCATGGATAACAAGTAAGGTTTGGCAAGCAACCCCCCCCCCCCCCCCCCACCCCACCACCCGGTTGATCTGAACATTCTTGTTGTGTCATAATACTTGTCGATATGTACATCTAAATAGATAGATAGATAGATAGATAGATAGATAGATAGATAGATAGATAGATAGATAGATAGATAGATAGATAGATAGATAGATAGATAGATAGATAGATAGATAGATAGATAGATAGATAGATAGATAGATAGATAGATTCACATATTCACACATATTCATAGATACACATATTCAGGAGTAGCCTTATTACTGACAAGTGGAAACGCTGTATACACATGTTCTTCATGACACGGCGCTTGGGTGGCAGGGGGTGCGGAGAATGACTCTGGCTTGTAACTTTACACTAGAGTAACTGTTTTTAGCAGTAAACGGACTCTGTTCTCACGCTGCGAACAAATCACGACTCGAGTCTGCTTAGCCACCGGACTGACCCTTTGAAAAAGAGTTTTCCAGATGCGATTTCTGTTGTAAGGAAACACGCTGTTTGTTTACTCTGGGCCCTGCCCGCAATCCTTATCTGTGCTCGCCACTCACGCTGTGATTTCAGACATTAGCAACACATTGTCTTTGTCACTAACTGACCCCACTGGGCTTGTACAACTACAAGAGGCAAAAAACCTTCAAAACACAAACAGCCACCAGAGGAATTAAAGCACTATAGTTGTTATTTTTCTTCTTCTTTTTGTTGCCTGTTTACATATTAAATAAATATCAATTATTTATACAAAACGATATATGAAACATGAATAAATATAATGATACATATAGACTATATTTCATATTTAGCAGGCCCACCAATTAGGCCTTAATTTACAATTAAACCGTTAGGCCTATAATGATAAAAAGAAAACATTTGTTTTTTAAAAGGAAATAAAAACTTGCACAGTTTAATTTTTTTTTAGTCGCTAATTTTGATAATGATTAAATAGTTTTCTTTAAAAACAACAGGGAGACAATTTTGAATGGTAGATTAGAACGTTCTTCTGGTAGATTTGAATGATAGGATTTCTCAATAATTAATTGTTGTTGTCGCCGGACCTAAACCGCACTCGATTTGATAAAGCAATCTAGTTTACTAAAAACGTGTTTAAGGAGAAAACATATCTGTAACAGTTCGACCTCATAACATATCATCAAAAGGGTGGGTTCTTTCGATTTACATACATGTGTACATGTTAACAAAGCCAAACGATTACATAGGAAATACATACAAGTCGTGTCTGTGGAATTTTGATTAATTTTCAATATTGTTCAATTCTGATTTTTTTATTTTTTTATTTCTTTCTTTATTTTTTGTTACTGGTTAGTTCAATGACAAACATTTTAAATATTTTGGTTACATGTCGACTATAACATGTTTAGTTCAATCTTTAGAGCTAACGTATTAAAGAACTCAAATAAGATAATTAACACAAAACCTTATACTTTTGCACATATATATCTGTTTCGCCGACATAAAATTGATCTGTAATATCAATTTGCCTAATTATTATATTATACATTATTATTATTATTATTATTATTATTATTATTATTATTATTATTATTATTATTATTATTTCTATTCATTATGGTAGGAGACTAAAATTGGATTTAATGTTTCCCCTAAAATTAAAGGGCAAAACTGACATAAATCGAAAATCCAAAAAATTATTATGATAGAAAACCACAATTTCTGGGGTACATCCACTCAACAAATCACAATTTTCAATTCTGTTTTGAATCTATATGCTTTCTTAAATACAAAAACCACAGGACGCATATAGGCCTATATTTTCTACCACCATTATAGTTATACAAAAATGCACGGATAACATTCTACGACAGATGTGTCGACAAGGTGTCCTTCTTAATCTTGTAGAATTATATAGGCTAGATTTGATTTAGCAACATGTTCTGCATCACCAATGACGTCATATTCATCACTATTCCAACCATAGAAAAAAGTACACGACTAACACTACACATATCTATACACATATTCATATCCATAACAACAACAAAAACAACACTATTGTAATTTGACTACAATGTCACATGTAATTTACATGTAAATGCAATTGGTCACTGTGCATATGAACAGATCATGGAGTATATATTTAATTAATATGCATATTGTTACTAATTATAATATCATACTGTTCTTGGACAGCTATATGATATTAAGCGCATATTTACGTTCTGCGTGAGTCATGCCTTATGGGAAATGTAAGAAAACAGAAAAGACAAGTCAGCTTCCTAATAATCTGTGTTCGTGACTCCTCTGTGACGTCACCATCCAACGTTCAACAGCAGAAAGTCACGAAGCAAATCTCTGTCCATCCGCGCAACCAATCACAGAGCGACCCAGCTTATAACTGTCCCAGGGCTATCCCAGCTCAGCAAGCAGTTCAAAGAACTCACGACAGCTACAACTGGGCCCTGAGATATACTCCAAATCGTTAAAGGTAAGCTGTGACATCAATGATAAAAGTAATGTATCTGTTAATTGTATATAACTGTTTGCTTGAAATTCATTTGGGTAGTATTACCATGGTAAATGCAAAGATCGACTGTGGTTTTTCAAAGTCAAGGAAAATTTATCCAAAAAAACAAAACAAAAAACAGTGGTTTGTTTGCCTCAAATAATACTAGGAGTAACTGGTTATAACAGCTGGTATAGCAATGTGAAAAGTTGTACTGCAGTTGAAAAAAAAGGGGTTCCTTCTTGTTTTAAATCGCCAGTAATATTTTTATACCAACGTGACAATATTTATTGTTTTATTTTTGTGTAGAAAACAAATACAAATGGAGATGTATCAAAGTGGTTATTACTGTGAAGACGTCAGACCTCAAGAAGTCCCATCCGGCCTGGACTTCGGATCATACGGTAAGCAAATAATAATAATAATAATAATAATAAATAATAATAAAATAATAATAATAATAATAATAATTACGTTTGGCATTAGGTATTATGCTGCTTATTAACGTTGAAAAGGTTGTTGAAATACAAACAAACTGGCTTGTCAACAACCCAATTTGTCTTTCTTTCCGATAAGAATAAAAAACAAACAAACAAAACAAACAAACAAAAAAACACCGGGAATAATGTGGCTAGGGCTAGAAAAAACTTGAAAGCCGGAGTAGACGCTGACGGAGCTCACCTGTTCTGTCTATCGTGAGATCCGTTATGTATCCGCCTCTATTTGAGATCCGTATATTCTTGACAATCTCGATTTTGAAAAGACTGGCAAGGAATACAGACACTTACTACATATATCTGGAGAATCTTAAGAACAGACACTCAAAAAAAAAAAAAAAGTAAAAACAGACACTCAAAAAAAAAAAAAAAAAAAATCTATAGAGGACATACACAATAGATACACAGTAACATTCCGTCAGACGTGACTAGTATGTATTGTTTCATGAATGTATTAATCACAGAAATACGCATTAACCTTTAATTCTGTCATTGTCGGACTAATAATACTGCTAACATATCCGGTAGGTGTGCTGCTTCCCTGCATGAACAATGAAGTGCTAGCTTCATATTCTCATACAACTCTCTCACTACCGCTGATTTACTGTAAACGAAGCTTACATAACTGCGTTTAGATTTGAGAGAACACAAATAAATAAGCCACAGCTGATAACACCACTGTTTCAATAAGGGGTATATTTATATATATCTATATTTTTGTCTGTATGACTGTATTTACAGCTATATAAATAATCTGATATATATATAATAATAATAATATATAATATATATATATAAGATATATAATAATTTCAATAAAAAAAATTTTTTTGTTTAATTATGTCATACAGTATAGTACAATAATAATAGTATTATTAATTATCTTTATAATATTAGTATGTATAAAATTAATAATAATAATAATAATGCAAATCAAGTGTTTTACACCATCTTAAGCATGTGTTTTCCTTTACAGTGTTTATTTTTGGTTAACACTTGTGTTTTGCCAGGTTCTAAAGTATAGCATAAAATAAACACCGAAACGTGCTTTCAGCGTGGTTTATGTTTTAAACAACAGCATAACTTATTCTGCTAAAACCAAACTGATGTTTTGCTATGGATGTGTGTTACAACCAAATGCGTTGTTTCAGCCTTCTTTGCAAAGAGCTAGCCCAGTCTTGGGCTGAGGGCAGGAAGTCAAAAGATGCTGATGTCAAATGTCAAATACCGGCTTGACTAGATTTATACCCATGGGGAAAACAGTTGTCCCTTTTACTGCTTCGGTGCTGTCTATCTGTGAAACTCGATAGCTATTGACAATGAAACTAAATCCCTGTTTGCTCAATTAATTGTGTAATAAACCACAATTTAAACAGGCTTCATGGGGTTACCTATATTTTTCTGAAATCAATTAAGAAATATAGGCTGTAATCACAAGATTTTTGTGACAATATTTTTTTTTTTAAAGAATGGTTTAAAAAGTTATTCGAAAATAGGGGCGAAAACAAGACTCCAAACTTCTGTAAACACATTTAAGAACTTGGTTTAATTCAGTGCTTTTTACAAAAATAGTATCTAACAAAACATTTCTTAAATAGCGTTCTGTGAATGGGACACATGGCTATTTGAAGTGGTGTTTCCTTCCTTTACCAGATTCCCATACTTCCTGACTAAATGAAATTTTGTTTTATCTCCCGGTCACCCCTCACTCCAAATCTTGTCATTTCCTCTCTGTGTCTGTCTTTTTCTGCATGTTTTGCGAGCGGGTGGCCGCGGAATTATTCAATTTGGCTTGTTTTCGGGCCTTAATGGGGCTTATATAGCAAGGCAAAGAAGAGAGCGAAAAAAATGTGTGTGTTTATTTGGCCGTTTTCTTTGGCGGCAGAGTCATGGTCCGCGAGGAGCCGAGCGGCGGGTGGGCCCGGGGGACGCGGGCCCTGAGCGAGAAAAGGCGGTCATAGGCGGCTTGAAGCAACGGGCGACATGGCAAGGTGGGAAAAGGGCGGAGGTGGGGGATTGGATGGTGGCCACAACCCGTTTGGTGTCAATTGTGGGGCAGGGGCATGGGTGGGGTACGTTCTTATTTTTTGGGGGGATGTGGTGTGGGTCCGTGTTTGTTCTAGTTGGGCTGTGTTTTTCGGTATTTTTTGGTGTGGTTTTTTTTTGTTGTGTGGGGTGGTGAAGGGGACCCTAAACAAACTAAGTCTTTTTTATGGTTACAGTTTTAGTTCCGCCCACCAGAACAGCCAGACGCTGTATCTGCAATAGATACGAATGAGATCAAAACAAATATAAAAGAAAAACAAGGGAAACACAGATGTTTTCAAGAAAGCTGTGAGTCTTTGTATAAATGGATTTTATATTTTTAAATGCTACAATAACAGTTCTGCTTGTGAATCATCCCCACTTTTTTTTGATTTTTTTGTTTTTTTATTTGCACAGTGCGGGACCTTATTTTCCGCCATTGGTGCTTGAGCACCAGAGCACTCACGCCCCCGCACTATTATCAGGATTAGGCTCCCTCAAGGCACCATATTCCTTGCAGCCTTTTTTGCATTTTATTGTGTACCCTGACCTGTGGGTGACCTTTTTTCTGGGGTGGGTGAAAAAAAAATATGTGGACTATTAATATTAAAAATAAAAATATGTGGTGGGGAAAACTGGTGTGTGGGGGGGAGGGGCTGTGGGGTGCGCGGGTTGATTTTGTGTGGAAAAAAATAGAGGGGAAAGTGCATTAACTACTCAATGTAGTACTTTATTAGTTTAACTAACTGCTGTTAGGAATCTCCAGACCTTGTTAGTACAAAACGTGCACCCTTTATAATGACATCGTCAGCAGGTTCATAGGACCAAGTATAAAGTCTTGTCATTATTGTTTTGTATACATTGACCACTATAACTGGCGATGCAACCGTCTCCTGCAGTTGTGTTCATTTATGCTATGAATCCCTTTTTATTTCTTCGTATTTTGGTTTTCTTTTTCTCATTTTTTAATACTATTTTTTTTTTCCTCCCATGTTGATGGTGCCCCAATTTCTGTAAGCCATGCCAATATAAAAAATTCCTATAAAAGTATAAATAAAAAACAAATCAAAACAAAAGATAAATGTCAAATGAACACCATAGCACTATAAACACTAAATATATAGCATGTTACAAAAATACAAATGTGTCAAAAATTCTTACAACACCCTTAAAACATGCAATGTCATATACTTTCTACAACGCCCAATGTGGCATATAACGAGTTATGGAAAGAAACGATAATTTGAGTTATATTTAACATGGTGTATATAATGTTTTGAGGACAAAGAACACTGAACATTAGAAAGTAGACACTGGAGGGGTTTACATGCAAGTTTTAATCCCGCTACTGTCATGTGTCACGCACAAATAACGCATGATTGTGCTCTTTCCAAAAGTGCACGGCAAAAAAGTGTGCGACTTACAGTAAGTGTCATTACACTTTGGTAAAGCACGGTAAATTGTGCTAATTGGCCTAATTAGTCTCATAGCAACAAACTCGACAGTCGTGCAAAATACTTCATGATAGAATTTCATGAAATACCACGATACCTCCTCCATTTCCCCCTATATAAAAAGAACGCTCTTCTCTGGGAACGTTCTTTCCACCCTGTTGTCCTCCTCTGTATTGTACGGTTTCTATCCCAATCTACTAAGAGCAAAGAAAGGGACATATCCATCCATCCATCCATTCCTGGTGGTGTCTGAAACAATTATAGAAGACACAATAGAAGAGGTTGAGGAAAACCTAGAAAACAATGAAAATACGCAGGAAAAAAAACACCCATTTATTAATTGGCATAACTATTAGAACGAAAGCGATGAGAACTATTAATCATTAGTAGCGCAAACACTGATTATTATCATAAAACGGATAGCTAAAGAATTAATGTAGCGAGAAACACCACAGGATGTTTCAAGCTTCCCCCCCTTCTGACAGCACACAACACCAGGTCCACTGGACGGATGAGGAAACTTATTCCCTCTTCTAATTTATTGCGGACCTGGGGGTTATGGATAGGGCTAGCAGTCTGTAACCGGAAATTTGGACATAAATCACGGAGAAGTCACGGTAAATGCGTTCAAAATCACAGAGAAAATGACAGGAAAAATAAAGTCATGGGGATAAAAATAAAATAAAATAACTTTAATAAAAGCATATTGCGGCGTTGGTGCTCACAGGTTCAGCAAAGAAGGAAGACAAGCAAATGAAATTCAATGTGTTGCTTTTTTATTTGCTCTGCAATGGTGACTATCTAACAGTATCATTTATAAGTGCTAAACTAAGCAGAGAATAAAGATGCAAACGGGAAAAGGTAAGCAGACAGGAAGCTGTAACATACTTTTTGGGGGCGAGAAATACACACACGAGGATAACACAAAGAGGATGTGGAGCAGACAAGAGACATGTACATTAAATTAAGTGCAACCGCACAACAATTAAAACACGAAGTGGAACAATAATTTAAATTAAAAAACGTGAAAACTGTTCAATGTATGTCCCACAGCGAATTTTCTGGCCCGTTAGTATAGCACACACAAACACATACATACACGCACTGAATTTATGAACTGTTAACATACCTTTCAAGAAGTATTTAATTGAAGGGCTTAGTTTGACTCAGATTTTTTTTTTCTTCTCCAAAATAAAAACCAACAAAAAAAAAACAGGACATCAAAGAACGAAGTTGGAGCTAGTTTAAAAATATAATTATTTATTTTAATTAATAAATGATTTTTTTTTTTTTTTTTTTAATGCAAAATTTTAAATCCCATACAGATTGAACACAATTTACTGACATCCTTGCAAGTCACGCACATCAGCAAAAATCGCGGACAATAGCAACTGTCACGGAATCCGTGACGCCTGCAACCACTGTGACTAAATCCCAGCCCCAGTTAGGGATGAACTGGATCGACTTCGCCAAAGAAATGCCACCATTTTCACCAATATTACCGGTGCTCTGGCTGAACTTGATATAAACAGAACGCTCCTGCAGGTACGAGATAAATTCAAGAAACTAAAATATCTGTACCTGTAGGAGAGACAATGCCTGCAAGTCCTCCGGTCAAAGCTCGAGGTCCCAATTTTGGTTCTGGGAGGAAATGCACCGGTTAATGGGTGACCAGCCAATGGCAGTGGCATTGGACCATTTGCTGGAATCCTCATCCTCCCAGATGTCCTGTGAAATACCAGCCCAATTAATTGCGCCAGCCATCATTTACTTTTCTAAACTAAAATATGCTGCATTTGTAAAATACGGAAATCAATATTATTATTTTCTTCTTCTTGGCAACATGAACCGTTTTAACTGCAAGCCCTCTGCATTCTAGACAGATGACGGATAATCTTCTCTTCATCTCTGCCTAGCATGTAAAACCTCACGTAAACCCCTATGCATTATTTGAACGATATACTTTATCGTGCAGCATCTCTTTTCAGTGCGTTTGGTGATATTTCAATAAAACGTCCCATTATTTTATTATTAATGAGGTTGCTTGCATTTGGACTACTAAATTCTCTCTCTAAAATAAACTCATGTAAACGTGGAAGCAGAACTGTCATGACCATAAAAGCGCGAGAGACCTGTTGTCAGGCTTTTCAGTTTTTGCTTGTAAATTGCCCCACTGTGAGATGAATATACATTGTAAGGTGGCAGGGGGAGGGTCAGATTCCTCCCTGCCTAAAAACTTTTTTTTTTTTTTTTTTTTTGTGTTAATTAATTTTATTGTTAATTATCCCCTGCACCTGGCTATCATTGTAAATTAAGAGTCAGGTGCAGGGTATTTAAGGAAAGCAACCAGTTTACTCAGAACAGTGTGTGGCTGTAGAGTGAGGAACTCAGTGTTATGGTGAGGTTAAAACCTACATTTGTTTTTTCATAAAGATCTGTATTAGAGTTTGTTTTGGGTTACATGTCAGGTAAGCAGCTTAGCTGTCCTGCATGTTAGTCAGAGACCTGCATATGTTTAGTTAGTGCTCAATGAGAGCTAAGTGTTTGTTTGTTTGATTTATTTTGTAATAAAAGTATGCACGAAAGGCATTAAAAACAAGTGTTTTTTGGACATTCAAAGGGCACAAAACCCGATATGTGGTCAATCTGTTTTTTTACTATATCCTATTATATATATATATATATATATATATAATAATATAAATCGCACACACAAACACCAAGCCTCTGGCAAAACATTAAGCCACCACGGCAGAATTCAGTTTCTCTGGTTTTACTATTTATATGTATGTGTTTTGGTAAAATGAACATTTTTTTATTCTATAAACTACTGACAACATTTTTGCCAAATTCCAAATAAAAATATTGTCTAGAGCATTTATTTAGAGCATTTATTTGCAGAAAATTATAACCGGTCAAAATAACAAAAAAGACGAAGTGTTGTCAGAACCTTGAATAATGAAAAGAAAATAAGTTCAGATTCATTTTTAAACAACACAATACTAATGTTGTTTTAACTTAGGAAGAGTTCAGAAATCAATATTTGATGGAACAACCCTGATATTCAATCACAGTTTTCTTTCATCTTGGCATGCTCTCCACTAGTTTTTGACATTGATGTTGGGTGACTTTATGCACCTCCTGGCGCAAAAATTCAAGCAGCTTCGCTTTGTTTGATGACTTGTGGCCATCCACCTTCCTCTTGGTAACATTCCAGAGGTATTCAATGGGGTTAAGGTCTGGAGATTGGGCTGGCCATGACATGGTCTTGATCTGGTGTTCCTCCATCCACGCTTTGATTGACCTAGCTTTGTGGCAGGGTTCATTGTCCTGCTGGAAAAACCAATACTCAGAGTTGATGAATCATTGTCAGAGCAGAAGGAAGACAAGTTTTCTTCCAGGACAACCTTGTACTTGGTTTGATTCTCCAGGTCTGCGTCTTTTATTAAACCAGGTGTGGGCAAAGCTGAAAATGGACTCATAAATATGACCTTACTCCATTGCTGAAGATCCAATCCTTATGTTCCAGCTCCTCATCCTGACTCTTCTTTGCTTCTCATTGCAGCCTGTTTCGAAACGTCCTCGCCGTGCACTTCACCCCAGATGCCGTTTGACATTCTTTTTGTAGGTCACTTGATGTTCATCCTACTTTGTTTTTGAGGATGGAAGCAACCTGAATCATTGGATCCCTCATCAGTAAAGCCAGAAGTGAACCCTTCTTTTTTCACTCAAAACTTTCCTTTTCAACTCAATTTTTTTATTCCAATTACTTTTGATGTACTACTGGCACTGTTTTGCCATCCAGTTGGTCCTATTGCAAGAGGATAGTGATTACCACAGGAGTGGTTTTTATACTTTTTGCTCGTTAAATAAGATTTGGTTAGGTGATCCACCTAATCAGTGAAATTTATACAGTAGAATGAGGTGTGCCTGTGTTGAAATTCAACAGACACTGGAATGGAATGACTGCCATACATTAGATTCCAATTACTTTTGAGTGTACTACTTTTTTACTGTTTTGCCATCCAGCTGGTCATATTGCAAGAGAAAAGTGATAACCACAGGAGTGGTTTTTATACTTTTTATACAGTTCTACGGTTAAATAATATTTTGTTCAGGTGATCCCTCTAATCAGTACCTACATGCAGTAGAATGAGGTGTGCCTGTGTTGAAATTCAACAGTTTGAACTCCATACGAGATATTTGGATACAAATAAGCCAAATGTTTTTTTGGTTTTACTTGGGTCAAGGTATGTGATTAATAAGGACAATTAAATGGTATTACTTTCTGAATGTACATTACATCTTTTCATCTACAATCGGCAACACGATGGGGGAAAAACAGATCATTAATTTACTTATTATTAACCTATAATATATATATATATATATATATATATTATATATATATTTAATACCCATTTTGTCTGGAGTGGGGGAGCGGAGCGGAATGAAAGAAAGAGCCGAGCAGAGCGGAGGATATTATTATGAGCGGTGAACGGAATTATCACGATTCGCTCTGCTCACATTCTCTGAACACAACACAGATGCTCACCGTTAAAATATATTGTCTTTTACACAGGATTTGCACATCACAGGAGAGTGGAAGTGGAGTAAACTCTGTACCCTTATATGAGAAGTGGGTAAACGATATATTGTCCAAATTCAAAGTGGGTAAATGC